>NC_084735.1:1519537-1579537 GCF_033978785.1 Entelurus aequoreus | reverse complement strand
TTCCGATAAAAAAGCTCGCTACACGTCTACGTCACGGGTCAGCGGCCAAGAGGAGCTTTTGTCGCCCGTGAAATGTTGTCATCATTTTGCAGCAAACAATCCATATTTCACTTAATGTTCAAAGTACCAAAGAACTGACTATCCCTAGCTAGCGCGCAGCTAGCGGCTAGCCCGCTGTGCTTTGTGAGGAAGGCGGCCATGTTGGACAGGTCGCAGTAAAGCTGTCAAACTTCACCGCTCCCCTAAGGCCTCGTCAAAATACACTTGCCGAGCTCGCTTAGCGCGCCGCCGTGGACGCACAATGGCGCCTTGTGCTCGGCCCTCGGCTGAACTCTTAGGGTCTTACCCTTTCAACCCGCTTTCTTTCTTTTTTTTCTTCCTATTTCCTCACAGACTATTTCGGTCCATTCTGGTCCGTCACGTCCTCTCTGACGGACAACACGTCACCGAGCGCTAAATCTTTCTGGACTTCGTTTTATGGGCTTGTTTTCTGAGGGCCCGTTGGCGCGGCTTCACACGGCACCGGGTGTGCCGGCCCCGTTTGCTTTTGTCCGCGCCGCACGTCCGCTCTCATTTTGGTTTCGACCAGCCACGAAAAGAAGAAAAAGTCAACCCTGGAATATTCAAAAAGGGATTAAAAATGTGCTTCCTCGTCATGCCGCCGCCGCAACGCAAGTCAAAAAGAAAACAAAAGAGTCGCAAAGGGTACATCCTGTCCTTGCTGGCTCTGTGGTTGCTCTGCATTGTTTATAAACTGAAGTGGAGAAGGGCTGAACACACAGAAAATATTCCAATGAGTCATACTAGAATACTTGTAGTCTGCAGGGTTCAGTTTTTGCCAGAAGTTTGAAGCATGATACTGATAAAGCATGCTACCCGGGGTCAAACGCGGCCCCCGGCATTGTACCACGCCCCCGCTGTATTGTATAAATATTGTATTTCCTGTATTATATATAATATCAATCTAGGCAGAGAAGTCCAGACTTCCTTCTCCCCAGCCACTTCGTCCAGCTCCTCCTGGGAGACCCCGACGCGTTTCCAGACCAGCCGGGAGACATGGTCTCTCCAACGTGTCCTAGGTCTTCCCCTTGGTCTCCTACCGGTCGGACGCGCCCTAAACACCTCCCTAGGGGGGTGTCCGGGGGACATCCTGACCAGATATCCGAACCATCTCAGTGGCTTTACTCGGATGACAGAACTTCTCACCCTATCGCACCGACCCAGCTGTCAATCTCCCGATCCCCTCGTCCAACCCAGAAGACCAGGACCATAGGTGAGGGTAGGACTGTAGATCGAGTGGTAAAATGAGAGCTTTGCCTTCCTTCTTCAAGACGACGGACCGATACAGGGTCCACATCACTGCAGATGCCGCACCGACCCGGCTTTCAATCTCCCGATCCACTCTTCCAACCCAAAAGACCATGACCATAGATGAGGGTAGGACTGTAGATCGACCGGTAAATTGAGAGCTTTGCCTTCCGGCTCAGGTCTTTCTTCACCGCGACGGACCGATGCAGAGTCCGCATCACTGCAGACGCTGAACCGACCCGGTTGTCAATCTCACAATCCACTCTTCCCTCACTCGTGAACAATATAGATATCATCATCTGTTTATTTCTCTTTAATAAAAGCACTACGGATCCGACTGATCGGAGACTCTGGGCAAAATCCAACAAATCCTGAGGCGTTCCCAGACCAGCCGGGAGAGATAGTCTCTCCAACGTGTCCTGGGTCTTCCCCGTGGTCTCCTACCGGTTGGATGCGCCCTAAACACCTCCCTAGGGGGGTGTCCGGGGGACATCCTGACCAGATGCCCAAACCGCCACAGTGGCTTTACTCTGAGGTCCTCCCGGATGACCGAGCTTCTCACCCTATCTCTAAGGGAGAGCTGTCCTTTCGGTCATAACCCAAAGACCATGACCATAGGTGAGGGTAGGACTGTGGATCGACCGGTAAATTGAGAGCTTTGCCTTCCGGCCAAACTCCTTCTTCACCATGACGAACCGATAGAAGGTCCGCATCACTGCAGACGCTGCACCGACCCTCCTGTCAATCTCACCATCCACTCTTCCAACCCAAAAGACCATGACCATAAGTGAGGGTAGGACTGTAGATCGACCGGTAAATTGAGAGCTTTGCCTTCCGGCTCAGCTCCTTTTTCACCACATCAAACCGATACAGGGTCCGCATCACTGCAGACGCCACACCGACCCTCCTGTCGATCTCCCGATCCACTCTTCCAACCCAAAAAACCATGACCATAGATGAGGGAAGGACTCTAGATCGACCGGTAAATTGAGAGCTTTGCCTTCCGGCTCAGCTCCTTCTTTACCATATCAAACCGATACAGGGTCCGCATCACTGCAGACGCCACACCGACCCTCCTGTCGATCTCCCGATCCACTCTTCCAAACCAAAAGACCATGACCATAGGTGAGGGTAGGACTCTAGATCGACCGGTAAATTGAGATGCAGGGTCCGCATCATTTTTGTGATCCCCTTTGTTAAGAAAAGTATCGAAAAGTATCAAAATACATTTTGGTATCGGGACAACCCTAACATACACACATCCACACGCACATTCACATATATATATATATACACATACTGTACATATACATACAATAATGCATATAATCACGTTCCGTCAAACATATACAAACTGGGTAACACACTGATAAAGCATAACCTATTTTTTCTACCATAACAATCTACAAGGTTAATATAGTCTGCTTCTCTTTCCTCCCCTCCATGTACCTGCTTTATTTTGTATTTCAAGTTATCATTACATATATGTATTGTTGCATGTGAAACAATTGTATTGTTGATAATAGAGCTCATTATTATTAGTATTATTATTATTATTATTATTATTATTATTATTATTATTATTGATCAATAGTGCTATTTGTATTTGTATTGCTCCATTTGTAGAGTAATAATGTTCATTGTCATTTCTGTGTTATTGTCAGTCTCCAGCTGACTTTTTGGAGCATTTTACTTTGAAAAACCGAGGTACCGCTTGCCAACGTGATGTCGCCTTCACTTCCTCCTCGCTCATCCGTTCCTGTGCCAGACCTTCAAGACCCCCACACTCCCACAGCCCCTCCTCTCCCCTCAAACGCCACCTTTCCTTTCTCCCTTTCTCCCGTCTCTTTGTTCCTCTCGAGGTGTGGCCCCGTCTTCTCTTTGACCACCTCGCTGCTAATCTTTGTCCGTCCGTGGCGCCGGCTGGGACATATTTTTCTCTCTCTCTCTCACACACACACACACACACACACACACACACACACACACACACACACACACACACACACACACACACACACACACACACACACACACACACACACACACACACACACACACACACACACACACACACATAAAGGTAGAGGACATAAAATTCTATTCATTCTTCCCATCCATCCATGAACGACTGGAAAACATGTGAGCTGGCCGCCAGCCAATCGCAGCCATTTTTAAAACACCCGTGTTGCATTAATGCTGCTCTTGTCTAATAGTGGGGCAGTGCGATCGTGCTTTATCAGTATCATGCTTGGAAAAGCTGCGCACAACAAAATGTGCTCATCGTATAGTCAATAATCCTTCAATGCTCGAGTCAACGTCAGAACCCGACATTGAGTAAACGTCGCCAAAAAGCATGTTGTTCCAACGTTGTATTTGTGTTGTGGAATATTGGTTGGGAGATGAGCAAAATTCAATGGTTAAGTCAAGGTTTTCCAGGATCAAAGAACGTTATATTTGTCTATATTTGATATTCAACCACTGCTGGAATTTCAGTGGAAGAAAGCAAGGTTATTATTATTGTATTTTTATTATGTATTAGTTTATTATTATTATTAACAATATAATTTATCATTGTTTCTATTTTTTATTATTATTATTATTAAATAGATTAATCATATTTGTAGACTGGTAGATTGTTATTATTTATTTATTTCCTTATCATTATTAACAAAATATGTATTATAAATATTATTTATCATTTCTTCTATTTTATATTTTTAATTTCATATTTTAATCATATTTGTAGACTTATAAATTATTTATTAATTATTATTGTATTTTTATTATTTATTTATTTACTATTATGAACAAAATATTTATTATTAAAATTATTCATCATTGTTTCTATTTTATATTTTTTAGATTTGATATTTGAATGATATTTGTCGACTGGTAGATTATTTATTAAATAGTATTGTATTTTTTATTTTATTTTTTATTTACTTATATGTATTAACAAAATAGGTATTATCAATATTATTTATCATTGTTTCTACTTTGTATTTTTAATTTCATATTTTAATGATATTTGTAGACACACAAATTATTTATTAATTATTATTTTATTTTTATTATCTATTTATTTATTATTGTGAACAAAATATTTATTATTAATATTATTTATCATTGTTTCTATTTTTTATTTAATATTTTAATTATATTTGTCGACTGGTACATTATTTATTAAATATGATTGTATTTTTTATTTTATTTACTTATTTTTATTAACAAAATATGTATTCTTAATATTATTCATCATTGTTTCTATTTTATATTTTTGTAATTTAATATTTTAATCATATTTGTAGACTCGTTGATTATTTATTAATTTTGTATCTTTATTATTTATTTATTAATTATTATTAACAAAACACTTATGATTAGTATTATTCATCATTGTTTCTATTTATATTTTTTAAATTTAATATTTTAATTATATTCGTCGACTGGTAAATTATTTATTAAATATGATTGTATTTTTTATTTTATTTACTTATTTGTATTAACAAAATATGTATTATTAATATTATTTATCATTGTTTCTCTTTTATATTTTTGTAATTTAATATTTTAATCATATTTTTAGACTCGTTGATTATTTATTAATTTTGTATTTTTATTATTTATGTATTTATTGTTATTAACAAAATATTTATGATTAGTATTATTTATCATTGTTTCTATTTAACATTTTTTTTAATTCAATATTTTGATCATGTTTGTAGACTTGTAAGTTATTTATTAATAAATATTGTATTTTTATTATTTATTTATTTATTAATTATTAACAATATTATTTATCATTGTTTTTATTTTATATTGCTTCCTCGAAAAATTCCTATTTAACTCGACAGTAAAAATGTGTAAATTATTATTATTATTTATTTAATTTTTTTTCATAAACTCTACAGACTTTTCTTTTTACAGTGTGACATGTGGAAGAAAGCGAGGTGTGGAAAAAGATTAATAGTGAAAAAGTCCAAAAATGAATGAAATATGCCTTCAATCAGCAGCACGTTGTGTCATTCTGCGCTCGAAACTTTTCCCAGCTTTTGTCCTTCGTCATTGGCCGCACTTCCAGGACGTGGCGGTGTCAGACGTTATTAGAAGCAGGACAGGAAGTGATGCGGTAACGCAGGAAGTCGCCGCTATTGTTGGGAGGCCGCAAGCGGAAGTTCTGCCCGGGACGATACGATCAGGAAGTGAACGTCTCGGAGGCCAAAACAAACAGTCTCAGCGAGGCTGGGAGTGCGATAAAGATAAAGGAGCGTTTAACCAGGCCACAACCGCCGGCTGTGCGTGGACCCGAGCGCACGCCGTCGCCTCGCCGTCTGCGACACGCTAGCGCCAGCTCGCCGACGTTTATTGGCGAATAAACAAGGACCGCGTCAACTCGACAGCGGCTGAAGTCCACCATTTTCACGTCCTTCCCCGCATTCTCATCGTCGTCAATTTGGTCGCACATTTAAAAATGTCAGCCTGCGTGTTTCTATGGCAACAACGTCAAATAGTTCAAAGGTCAAATTAACTTTTTGTCTTCCATATTGTCCACGTGAACACTTCCTGTGTCAGCTAGCGTCTCACTTTAGCCACGCCCACAAATACGCACACGCAATAATGATGTAACATTTTCTTTACTCTATATCTATATCTATAATATTCATTTTATGATTTAAAAAATTCAAAAAATTACTAAGCACTCGTTAAAAAAATATTAAATAATTTAAAAAAATATTGAATTTTTTTATTTTTACAAATATTAAATGAAATGACTAATTAACAAAAAATACATCATTTTTAATAATTATTCATTTGAAAAAAAAAATAATCCAAAAATTATTTTGAAAATGCATTAATTTTTTTTATAAATAATAATAATAATAATAAAACAATTAAGCAATAATTATTTTAATTAAAATAAAGAAAATAATTGTATTAATATAAAAAAATTAAATGTAATTATTATATGATATATTTTGTATTATATGCATTTGAATGTTTTTTTTCTCATTGCAATAATACTACTAATACGACTGATAATAATACCAAATAATAAATAACTAATAATTATAACATTTTCTTTACTCTATGGATAATTTATTGCATGATTTAACCACATTGAGATTAAAAATATATATTTTTTTAAAAAATTACTAAACACTCGTTAAAATATATGCAATAAAACGTATTAATACTACTAATACTACTAGTAATAATACCAAATAATTAAAATCATAGTAATTTACAATTATGAAATTAAAAATGGTTTGTGGTTTAAGTTTATTTCGAACATGCATACTGTATGTACAATATGATTTTAGAAAAACATACAATTTCCAGGAGTGACATGTAATACATTTTAAAAAAATTATAACTGGTCATTTAAAAAATATTTATAATATTTTAATGATAATAGTAATTTACAATTATCAATTTAAAACAAATAATTATATTGTTTTAATCATTGTATATATAATAAAGTAATGAACACATAAATACATCATTTTAAATAATAATTTATTTGAGAAAAAGCCTACACAACTATATTTTATTATTACTATAATTTAAATTATTTTGAAAATACAATTTAAAAAAAACTATATATTAGAAAAATATTAATAATAAAAATAAGAAGAATTAATTACATTTAAAATAATATTTATTTTAAACATATACAATTATAATTTAATTATAAAATAATATATTTCATAATATATGCATTAAAACGTTTTTTCAATGCAATTAAAAATATATACTACTTTTAAAAATGTATATATACTTCTACTATAGACTACTCAACTTAGATGTATTACTACTACTGGAAATAATAACAATAATAAAAATAATAGTAATTTACAATTATCAATTTAAAAACGGTTCATGGTTAGAGTTTATTTGGAACATGCATACAGTCACAACATATTTCCAGTTCCTCCTTACAACATGTACGAAAAGGAGTAGGAAGAAGCAGAGTTTATTTAATCCTGCCCCTTTTTCATTGAACAGCAATTTCGAACACATGTAATCTCTATTTGCACACAATTTAAAGTATATTCTTTTTTTTTTTTAAATAAATAATGCATTGAACAATTAACACGTAAATAGATTTTTTTAAATAATTTATTAACCAACTTAAGTTCATTTGTAAATGTTCTTTTTTTTATGAAAGACGAATTATTCATTGAAAAATAAACAGGAAAAAATTAAATGTATAATTATGTTGAATTCTTTATTTACTGTCAACAATATGTATTACATTTAAAAATAAATAAATAAATAAAAATTATATATATATATATATATATTCATTTATAATAAATGCAACTTTGCCTATAACTCCAAGATGAAGGTGACCTGGCCAGCTGCTGTCAACCGTGTCCGTTACCATGGCAACATGTCCTCCTCAGAAGATGAAGAGAACGTTTGACTCCAATATGAAAACGCTTTGATTTCCATGCAACTCCCACGTCTGACTGAAATAGATGGAAGAGCTCCAGGCGTTCTTTTAAGACGTGTAGCGAAGCCTCTTTTTTTTTCTTTTTTTTTAAGGGGCGGGCTCTTCTAACTGGGGTCAAGTCAAAACAAATAAATAAACCTAACAGCGCTAGAACTTGGCTCAAGAGACACTTTTGCCATTTTCACTTGTGCAACTCGTGGGACCGAACACACCTGCAGCCCAGCAAACACCACCACAAGTTTCTCTGCACTTCATGGACTATTTTTGGTCCTCCCGTGATCCTAAAACCAGATCAAAATTCTCCCTCCCCGCGCGGCAAATAATGAGACTAATTTCCTGGCGGATGACTCAGCCTCTGGGCGGGCCGCAGTAAACCGTGGGCCAGATGGAGATTTACGTGTCACGCTCTTTAGATCATTGGTGATTAGTCGCCACTGCCCGCTTCCTGGCTCCGACGCCAACGCTAACACGTTGCCTCATACTTTAATCTGCGCTCTTTGACACTCAATATATTCTAGAACAGGCACAGTGTGTTTAATTTGCACTATTAGGTGCTATATTTAATACCGTATTTATATGGAGGTTCATTCACTGTGTAAAAATTCAGTGTAAAAAAATGCAGGGTATAAAAATTCAGTGTAAAAAAATGTCTGTGCAAAAAAAATGCATTGTGTAAAAATTCAGTGTAAAATATGTTGTGTAAAAAAATCAGTGTAAAAAAATGTGTAAAAAAAGCAATGTAAAAAAATGCAATGTATAAAAATGCAGTGTGTAAAAATTCAGTGTAAAAAAATGCAGGGTATAATAATTCAGTGTAAAAAAAAATTGTGTAAAAAAAATGCATTGTGTAAAAATTCAGTGTAAAATATGTTGTGTAAAAAAAATCAGTGTAAAAAAATGTGTAAAAAAATGCAATGTAAAAAAATGCAATGTATAAAAATGCAGTGTTTAAAAATTCAGTGTAAAAAAATGCAGGGTATAAAAATTCAGTGTAAAAAAAAATTTGTGTAAAAAAAATGCATTGTGTAAAAATTCAGTGTAAAATATGTTGTGTAAAAAAATCAGTGTAAAAAAATGTGTAAAAAAATGCAATGTATAAAAATGCAGTGTGTAAAAATTCAGTGTAAAAAAATGCAGGGTATAAAAATTCAGTGTAAAAAAATGCAGTGTGTAAAAATTCAGTGCAAAAAAAATTTGCGTAAAAAAAATTGTGTAAAAAAAATTTCAGTGTAAAAAATGCAGTGTGTAAAAATGTTGTGTAAAAAATGTTGTATAAAAAAATCAGTGTAAAAACATGTTGTGTAAAAAAATGCAATGTATAAAAATGCAGTGTGTAAAAATTCAGTGTAAAAATGCAGTGTAAAAAAATCAGCGTAAAACAATTCAGTGTTTTTGATTGATTGATTGAAACTTTATTAGTAGGTTGCACAGTAAAGTACATATTCCGTACAATTGACCACACCCGAAAACGTTTTTCAACTTGTTTAAGTCGGGGTCCACGTTAAATCAATTCATGGTGTATAAAAATTTGGTGTAAAAAAATGTGTGTAAAAAAAATCTGTGTAAAAAATGCCGTGTGTAAAAATTCAGTGTAAAAAAAAATGCAGTGTGTAAAAATTCAATGTACAAAAATTAAGTGTCAATAAATGCAGTGTGAAAAAATGTAGTGTATAAAAATGTAATGTGAATAAATTCAGTGTAAAAAGAATGTGTAAAAAAAAATCCAGTTTATAAAAATTTAGTATAAAAAAAAGTATGTGTAAAAAAAATTTGTGTAAAAAAAAATCTCTGTATAAAAAAAAAAAAAAGTGCAGATTCTTACCATTGGAATAATTGTTATTGTTTGAAAATATCCAGCGGGCCTTCAGTCTTCATTTACAAGAAGTGAGTCTTGCTATTTAAAGCAGCACATTTTATACCACTGAATTTTTATACACCAATTTTTTTACACTGACTTTTTTAACACTGAATTTTTAAACACTGAATGTTTTGTCATTGAGATAATAATAGTTATGATGTAAAAAAAAAAAATCAGTTCACAAAATTTAAACGCAAAAAATTCAGTAACATAAATTCAGTGTCAAACAAAGCTTTCGTAATAAAGACACACACTAACCTCCGTGTATTTACATTTACTTAATATTGTACAGTATTTATTTATTATGTGTATTTTTATATATTGTATTTATTATTACTATTATTATCGTTATTATTGATTATAATGTTATCATTATTATCATTATTATTATTATTATAAATGTTATTATTATTAGTAGTAGTATTATTAATATTAGCATTATTGTTATTTATCATTATTATCTTTATCATTGTTACTATTTATCATTATTATTATTATTTATCGTTATCATTATTTATCATTGCTATTATTATTTATAATTTTTACCAGTCTCATGTATCGTCGCAAAAATCGCTGGGGACGTCAATAAGGGCAGGCTGATAGAACCCATCTTTGAAAACCAACAGGAAGTCTTATCTTAGTTTCCGTCAGCCAAAAGGTTATTTGTTAAATAATATTGTATTTGTATCATTTATTTATTTATTCATTATTATTAACACAATATATATTATAAATATTATTTATCATTGTTTTATTTTATATATTATGTATTTATTTTTAGACTGGTGGATTATTTATTATTAATTATTATTGTATTTGTACTATTTATTTATTCATTATTATTAAAATATTTATTATAAATATTATTAAACATTGTTTCTATTTAATATATTTTTTGTATTTAATATTTTAATCATATTTGTAGACTGGTGGATTATTTATAAATTATTATTGTATTTTTATTATTTATTTATTCATTATTATTAACAAAATATTTATAATTCATATTATTTATCGTTGTTTCTATTTTATATTTTTTAATTTAATATTTTAGTCATATTTGTAGACTGGTAGATTATTTATGAATTATTATTGTATTTGTATTATTTATTAATTTATTATTAACAATATTGTTTATCATTGTTTCTATTTCATATATTTTCATTTAATATTTTGTATGTATTTGCTATATTTAACAGTCATGAGGTGGCTTTTACAATTCAGCTTGCCCTTCAAAATAAAAGCCCTTAAGCAGGTGTTAGCACCAGCTGCCGGCTGTCAAATTAGCATAATCCGATTAGCCATTATGTATTGTTTTTATTATAAGAAGCTGGTCTCCGCGTCGCCATGGAGACCTGCTGCACTCCCCGTGGCAAAGTTCAAGCCCGAGCCCCTCGAGCCAAACTCCATTCAAATATGAGTAGTTGGAGGACGCTGGCCAAGTGAAATGGTCGTTCCTCAAGCTGAGTGCACCTGAGACGTGAACACAAGCAGACTGACGGCTTCTGACGAGCGTTCGGAAAAGTCGTCCAGGATAAAAAAAAAAAGTAGAGGAAGCACCGGAGTGGAGCGAAACGTCCACATGACACTTTTCCATGTCGGGAACGCTGCTGCTTCTTTCACAATATTTCACTGACAGCATGGATGGATGCTGCATTCACACACACACACACACACACACACACACACACACACACACACACACACACACACACACACACACACACACACACACACACACACACACACACACACACACACACACACGCACACACTAGACACTGCGTGGTGATTGTTACCAGATGAGTGGGGGGAAGGGATGGGGTCATCTATCCACCTTTCACCCTCTGACAGACAAAAGATTGACTTTGTGTGTGTGTGTGTGTGTGTGTGTAAGAAGGGCATGTTTTGAATAGTGTGTAAGTTTTAGTGGGGGGGTGCCATGACCCACCCCCCTCTCAGCTCTTGCAGCTGGCAAGTGTGTGAGTGTGTTGTGAATTTGTCGTGTGTGTGTGTGTGTGTGCGAGTGTGTGTGTGTGTGTGTCCCATTCAAACAAGTGACATGTTTAATTTGACAATTTACAAAACAAAAGGCTCCATTTAGGGCAACTGCTGTGCACACGTGCTGTGCGCTCGTCAGCCATTGCCTCTTATAACACACACACACACACACACACACACACACACACACACACACACACACACACACACACACACACACACACTCTTGTAGTTGTTGCCTTCTTGAGAGCTGATAAAAAAGCCTCCCTCTTTAGGACCAGCCTTTCTAGATATATAAAGATGTGTATTTACAACATTAATAATATATACATACTATGCAAATATAAAAAAGCTTCTTGTGAAAAATGAGTTGGAATTTCACAAGAAAAAGGTCACAATTTCACAAGAAAAACTTAGAATTTTGGCAGTATTATAATAAAAGTCGTCATTTTACTCAACGCAAGTCAAAAGTTTACAAGAAAAACGGAACATTCGTGCAATATTATGATCAAAGTTGGAATTGTACTCAATAACAGTCGCAATTTTGCAAGAAAAGCTTCGAATGTTGGCAATTTTATGAAAAGAGTCACAATTTTACTCGACAAAAGTCACAATTTTATCAGAAAACTTTAAAATGTTGGCAATATTATGACAATAATCGCAATTTTTGCTTGGCAAAATTATGACAAAAAAACTGGCAATATTGTGATAAAAGTCAGAATTTTATATGACAAATGTCAACATTTTGCATTAAAAAGTAATAATTTTACATAAAAAAGTTATAATTTTACATAAAAAAGTAATAGTTTTACAAGAAAATATTGCAATATTACAGAAACAGAAAGAATATGAGAAATTGTTCCCAATTTTATAAGAAAAACCTCGACACATTTTGAGAAAAAGACTACTTTTAGTTCATTTTTGTTTGTTTGTTTGTAATTGGTTTTTAATCTTCATTATTTACTTCAAGTTATTACAGCATGTCTCTATATACATATTTTATTTATTTTTATTAATTTTGGCCAAATTGTTGGAATTTTACTCAATAACAGTCGCAATTTTACAAGAAAAGCTTCGATTGTTGGCAATTTTATGAAAAGAGTCGTCATTTTACTCGACAAAAGTCACAATTTTATCAGAAAACTTTCAAATGTTGGCAATATTATGATAATAATCGGAATTTTGCTTGGCAAAATGATGACAAAAGTCATCATTTTGCTCCAAATATGTCGCTGTTTTACAAGAACAACAAAAAAATTGTCAATATTGTGATAAAAGTCAGAATTTTTGGTGACGAGTCCGGACAATTTTACATAAAAAAGTAATAATTTTATGAGAAATATTGCAATATTGTTGCCAATTTTATAAGAAAAACGTCGACACATTGTGAGAAAAAGACTGCTTTTTGTTTAATTGTTTGTTTGTAATTGTTTTTTAATCGTCATTATTTACTTCAAGTTATTACAGCACGTCTCTATATACATATTTTATTTATTTTTATTAATTTTGGCCAAATTGTTGGAATTGTACTCAATAACAGTCGCAATTTTGTAAGAAAAGCTTCAAACGTTGGCAATTTTATGAAAAGAGTCGTCATTTTACTCGACAAAACTCGCAATTTAATCAGAAAACCTTCAAATGTTGGCAATATTATGATAATAATCGGAATTTTGCTCGGCAAAATTGCTCCAAAAATGTTGCTGTTTGACAAGAACAACAAAAAAAAATGGCAATATTGTGATAAAAGTCCGAATTTTATATGACAAATGTCGCCATTTTGCATTAAAAAGTAATCATTTGACATAAGAAAGTAACAATTTTACATAAAAAAGTAAAAATTTTACATAAAAAAGTAATAATTTTACATAAAAAAGTAAAATGATGACTTTTGTCATCATTTTGCCGAGCAAAATTCAGATTATTATTATAATATTGCCAACATTTTAAAGTTTTCCGATAAAATTGTGACTTTTGTCGAGTAAAATTACGACTCTTTTCATAAAATTGCCAACATTTGGAAGCTTTTCTTGTCAAATTGCGACTGTTATTGAGTAAAATTCCAACTTTTATCATAACATTGCACAAATGTTCCGTTTTTCTTGTCAAATTTTGACTTGCGTTAAAGTAAAATCATTTTACTTCAAAAACGTTGTTGTTTTACAACAACAAAAATTGGTAATATTGTGATAAAAGTCCGAATTTTATATGACAAATGTTGTCATTTTGCATTAAAATGTCATAATTTGACATAAAAAAGTCATAATTTTATGAGAAATATTGCAATATTGTTGCCAATTTTATAAGAAAAACGTCGACACATTGTGAGAAAAAGACTGCTTTTTGTTTCATTGTTTGTTTGTAATTGTTTTTTAATCTTCATTATTTACTTCAAGTTATTACAGCACGTCTCTATATACATATTTTATTTATTTTTATTAATTTTGGCCAAATTGTTGGAATTGTACTCAATAACAGTCGCAATTTTGCAAGAAAAGCTTCAAACGTTGGCAATTTAATGAAAAGAGTCGTCATTTTACTCGACAAAACTCGCAATTTAATCAGAAAACCTTCAAATGTTGGCAATATTATGATAATAATCGGAATTTTGCTCGGCAAAATTGCTCCAAAAATGTTGCTGTTTGACAAGAACAACAACAAAAAATGGCAATATTGTGATAAAAGTCCGGATTTTATATGACAAATGTCGCCATTTTGCATTAAAAAGTAATAATTTTACATAAGAAAGTAACAATTTTACATAAAAAAGTAAAATGATGACTTTTGTCATCATTTTGCCGAGCAAAATTCCAATTATCATTATAACATTGCCAACATTTTAAAGTTTTCTAATAAAATTGTGACTTTTTCTGAGTAAAATTACGACTCTTTTCATAAAATTGCCAACATTTTAATTAAGCTTTTCTTGTAAAATTGCGACTGTTATTGAGTAAAATACCAACTTTGATCATAATATTGCACAAATGTTCCGTTTTTCTTGTCAAATTTTGACTTGCGTTGAGTAAAATTATGACTTTTATTATAATACTAGAGGTAGGCATTTTTCGGAGGTCTCAAGAAGGTAACAAATACAAGCAAGTGTGTGTGTGTGTGTGTGTGTGTGTGTGTGTGTGTGTGTGTGTGTGTTCTTGTATTTCTGCCCTTCTTGAGACATGATGAAGGAAAAGTAGCTTCCATATGAGGAGGTGTGAACAAGTGATGACATAAATCATGGTCCCAATAACATTGCATCTAATAGAGAGACAAATACTAGAGTCCGTGAACATTGCTCCAAAGTGGTTCTGTAATATTACAATATTTTCTCGTAAAATTATGACTTTTTCATGTAAAATGGTGACATTTGTCATATAAAATTATGACTTTTGTCACAATATTGCCAATGTTTTTGTTGTTCTTGTAAAATAGTTTTTAAAAAATTTTTTGAGTAAAATGATGACTTTTGTCATGATTTTTCCAAGCAAAATTCCGATTATTATTAATATATTGCCAACATTCTAAAATTGTGACTTTTTCTGAGTAAAATGACGACTCTTTTCATAAAATTGCCAACATTTTAAGCTTTTCTTGTAAAATTGCGACTGTTATTGAGTAAAATTCTAATTCCAATTGTAATTGTGTTATCCAAAGCGCGATTCTTATTCATCTTGATTCTTAATCGATTCATAATTTTCCAAAAAATTGGATTTATAAAAAAAAAACATTTTTCTTTTTTTTTACAAGAATAATTTTTCAAGAAGACATTTTTAGGCCACCTCCATTCAACCCAAAATAGCTTTTATAACCTGTCATCTGTTTCATTAGAATTATTATACCAAATAATTAATTGCAAGAGTGTTGAATCGAGAATGTGTGTGTGGGGAATTTTTAAAAAATTTTTAAAAAATTTTAAAAAATTGTGTGTCAACTAATCCATATCTGATGTTATCAACAGTGTATGAATCATTTTTGACTTGTTTGTTGTACGTGAAATGGGTGTTAAACCCCACAATATTAGTTTGTGTTGATGCTGTTCCACTCCCGTCCTGTAGGGGGTGGTAGTGAAAGTTACATTGAAACAGAAGAAATAAAATAATATATATATATATATAAATATATATCAATAATTATAAAAATATATTAAAATATGAAACAAATAAGTGAAAACGCTCATTGATGGAAGTTTTGCTTCCACTCGCCGACACATCAGCGGGTGGCGCAGGTTCGATTCCTCCGCCGTGATGCACCCCGTGCACCGCCGCGTCACGACTGGCCGTGCAAAGTCATGAGGTGGTCAGATTGAGGCCCGCAGTCTCCATGGCCTCTTATCTCCAACACCACCCAGCCCTCCTTAGTCTCCCCCCTTTTCTCCCCTCCCTGTGGTCCTCAGAGTCCTGTTGCCATGGTTACGGCTGAGCGATGACTTCGACCTATTGAAACCCCCCGCCCCCTTACACACACACACACACACACACACACGTTATCCATATGAGTATCTTTCATATTTAGCGAGTCCTCCCCCCCCTCGTTCATCTCGACAGGGTGAAAAATGTCCTTGCACGGAACATTCCTCCCCCTCACACACACACACACACACACACACACACACACACACACACACACACACACACACACACACACACACACACACTGATTAGGAGTGTGAGGTCTCATGCACAAGTGGTGATGAAGTGGCGCCCCTCCTCCTCCTCCTCTTCCTCCTCACCCCTCAAATCCTCCCATCCTCCTCTTTCCTCATCGCCATGGCAACCCTCAGCCGCACCATCCCCAATCCCGCCCGTGTTGCGTTCGCTGACGCGTCTCTTTTGTTTCCGGAAGGAATTTAATAATTCACGGCGAATATTTTGGTATCTTTTTTTTTTTTTTTTTACTCGCCGCCCCAAAAAACGTTGGGCAGACCTAATAACGCACCGGCCCTATGGTAAATCCTCCACACAAACGTCGCGTATACACGTCGGCTGTCATCAGCTATTTTAGACTGACTTCAAAAAGTCGTCTCTCTAGCGCCCCCGCCCCCTTTTAAAGTTGGAAAAATTCAGCCCCGACAACGCGTTAACTATGAATTTCAATAACGACGCACATTTTTTTTGAATGGCCAATTAACGCGAACACTTCGTTTTTGACCCTCGTGCCGTGCCGTAGCAAGGGGGCGGGGGGACAAAAGAGAGTCTACATTATAAAAATATCAAGTTCAAAGCCACGGCAAGTTGTTCTCTTGACAAGAAAAGGACTATTTTCCGCCAAGAGAAGCGAACGCCTGCTGCTTGTGTCGTTCTAGAGGTGGGTGGTGCTTCACTGTTAACTGCAACTGATATATTAGTAAGTAAGAAATGAAAGGATGTCAAAAGAGGACTTTTTATTTCTTGCAAACAAGTCGATCCGACATCAAAACATGTCAAGACACCTTTTCAAAACCTTTTCCGGCTTCAAAATAAAAGCGCTGCGCTCTACATACCGGTTGAACTACATTTAGGGTTTCTCCTCAACGATGTTTTTCGACCTTTTCTGAGCCGAGGCACATTTTTTTAATTGAAAAAAATCCAGAGGCACACCAACAGCAGAAAACATTAAAAAAAATGAAACCCAGCAGCCGATATTGACGGTAAAAAGTCGTTCTTGCAATTGTTGGATATGAATTCAAACCATAACCAAGCATGCATCACTATAGCTCTTGTCTCAAAGTAGGTGTACTGTTTGTGGCGGCCCGCCACGAAAGAATTAAGGCCACCACAAATAGATTTTTTTTTTGTTTTTTTGTTTTTTTTGTCCTGTCCAGCTTCTCAGGCAAATCATATAGTAGATGTAGATGCCCGTATCAGCTGTTCACATTTACTTTACAAAAGAGAAGTGTAGGATCAAGATTTTTGGAGCTCTTTGTTCAGTGATGAAGCTCTGTGTCTATCTACCACCACTACTGTTTTCTGTTTATTTGTTACTGACTGTGGCAGGACACCTCTGCCTCTGTTTCACTTTATGTTGCTGGTAAATAATATGCTTGTAGTAGTAGGCCATACTCGCCAACCCTCCCGTTTTTAGCGGGAGAATCCCGGTATTCAGCGCCTCTCCCGACAACCTCCCGGCAGAGATTTTCTCCCGACAAACTCCCGGTATTCAGCCGGAGCTGGAGGCCACGCCCCCTCCAGCTCAATGCGGACCTGAGACTGAGTGGGGGACAGCCTGTTCTCACGTCCACTTTCCCACAAAATAAACAGCTTGCCTGCCCAAAGACGTCATAACATCTAGGGCTTTTATAGAGTGCACAACTGCGCACACAACAAGGAGACGAAGCAGAAGAACGAGGAAATCACAGACATGGCGGCCGAAATGATATACTCATCATGAACGGAGGAGTTAAACAGGACAATACTGCCATCTAATGGATAGCCACTGGAACACTGAAATTCAAGTATTTTTATTTTTTTTCTATGTAAATAAAATAAAATTTAAAAAAAATATATATATAGCTAGAATTCACTGAAAGTCAAGTATTTCATACATACATATATATATATATATATATATATATATATATATATATATATATATATATATATGTCTTAATTAGATTATCCAAAAAATAGTGCTCGATACCGTGGTAGAGCGTAATATGTATGTGTGGGAAAAAAAATCACAAGACTATTTCATCTCTACAGGCCTGTTTCATGAGGGATTTCCTCAATCCTCAGGAGATTTTCTGAGGATCTCCTGAGGATTGAGGAAATCCCTCATGAAACAGGCCTGTAGAGATGAAATAGTCTTGTGATTTTTTTTCCCACACATACATATATATATATATATATATATATATATATATATATATATATATATATATATATATATATATATATATATATATATGAAATACTCGAGTTGGTGAATTCTAGCTGTAAATAACCACGCCCCCAACCACGCCCCCCGCCCCCCAAACAACCTTGTCCTATTATGGTGTAGATTGTCATGGCATGTACGGATGCACTTTGTGGACGCCGTCTGCTCCACCCGCTGTAAGTCTTTGCTGTCGTCCAGCATTCTGTTTTTGTTTACTTTGCAGCCAGTTCAGTTTTAGCTTCGTTTTGCATAGCCTTCCCTAAGCTTCAATGCCTTTTTCTTAGCGGCACTCGCCTTTTGTTTATTTTTGGTTTAAGCGTTAGACACCTTTTTACCTGCAAACCGCCGTTCCCGACATCTACAAAGCAATTAGCTACCTGCTGCCACCTACTGATACGGAAGAGTATTACACGGTTACTCTGCCGAGCTCTAGACAGCACCGATACTCAACAACGGCACATTTGCGGATTATAATTACTGGTTTGCAAAAAATATTTTTAACCCAATTAAGTGAAATTACATCATCTCCCACGGCACACCAGACATATATCTCACGGTACACTGGTGGTTGAAAAACACTGCCTTAATGAACGCCCTTCTTATTAGCCGCCACACCTAACAAAATAAAGTGATATAACGTATTGTGGCGTCCAGGAGAAAACAAACCAAGTGGGACGCTCTTTTTATCTTTTATTGCCAATTTATGCTAAAATCGTGCCCAATTCCAGCAAGTATTTCACTCCTGGACACACTTCTTTCTCTGCCGACACGGTGTGTTCACAGATCATGGGAAAAATGACCACCATAACACACTAACATGCACATTAACAACAGCTGTACGCATGGGGTGGTCTGGAGCGGACAGATAATAATAATAATAATGATAACAATAGATTTTATTTGTAAAAAGAAATTTACATTGAGTAAACAACCTCAAAGTGCTACAGTGTATTAAAAATAAATTGAAATAAAAAGATACAGTGTATTAAAAATAAATAAAAATAAAAAGATAATAAAAAATAAATAAAAATAAAAACTAGAACAGCAAAATAGCTAAAACTAGTATGCATATATCTAAAAAAAAAAGGCCTTTTTAAAAAGAAGGGTTTTTAAGCCTTTTTTAAAAGCATCCACAGTCTGCGGTGCCCTCAGGTGGTCAGGGAGAGCGTTCCACAGACTGGGTGGACAAAACGAGGAGGAGTGGCATAAAAAACACCTCTTTCTGTGGCAGCGTCGGAGAAAGTCGTACGTGCAAACAAACTGTCGCGTCACAGCCCGCGCGACTACGGTGAGTTCGAGGGCCGGCGAAATTAGTAGGACGAGACGGCGCTGGCCAAATACTCTCATCAGTGAAGCCTGGAGCCACTAGGGCGGCGCCAAAGAGCCACGGGTTGCCGACCCCCGCCCTAAAGTGTCGTACGGGTCAGCACCTATTTGGTAGTGGGCGGAGCCTGGCAGCGTAAACTGCCCCTGTCAAACAATTACAACAATCTGTTGAAGGAATTGGGGGTTAAATCACCAAAATGATTCCTGGGCGTGGCCACCGCTGCTGCTCACTGCTCCCCTCACCTCCCAGGGGGTGATCAAGGGTGACGGGTCGAACGCAGAGAATAATTTCGCCACACCTAGTGTGTGTGTGTGTGTGTGACAATCATTGGCACATTAACTCTAACTTAAGTGCTAGCCTAGCAGCAGGCTGTCCCTGAACGCATCACGCCGCCTTCACGGAACATATTAGCTAAACTCCTGGAGACGCTTTTCCTTCCCGGTGAGGTGAGGACCGACCAGAGGTTCTTCTGTCATGTGACCTTGCGGCCACTTTCCACTCCAGCGCCGCGCTGCTGATGCCATTAGGCTGCGGCGGCGGTGGCCAGGAAAGCAGATGTTGGCTCCTAATGAGGCCTGACGCAAGTCACCACAAGTCCAGACCCCGGTCTCGGCTTCCTGGGGAGCGTTCACGTCGACAGGGGGCGCCGCGGAGCACGTCCTGACATGGACGTCTTCTTCCAGAAGTAGGACACGTCCTCCAGCGCAGCTTCCTGTGCTGCACGCCGCGCTCATCTCGCACGCCGCGCTCATCTGCGCCAAAACCACAAGCGCCGACTCCGGTCCAAGTGCACCCAGAGAGACTCTCCAACCTGACACATCCTCTCCTGAAGAGAGAACATGCTCACCAAGGAGCCTAAACTCAAGGCCCTGGGGCCAGATCTGGCACGCCATGTTGTTTATTGTGGCCTGTCATGTCATTTAAATTGGCCCACCAAATCATGTTATGTGGTCAGCCATCACCATGTTATTTATTGGGCTTCATTTAGTGTGGCCCACCACATAATTTATCATGACCCGTCACCTTATTCATTGTAAACCACCATATCCTTTTACATGGTCTTCCAAATCATTTATTGTGGCCCACCACATACTTTTATGTGGTCGGCCACATAATTTTATATGGTCCGCCATATCAATGGTAAGGCCCACCACGTAATTTTATTTGATCAGCCACGTAATTTTTTTTTGTCCGCCATGTCATTTATAGTGGCCCACCACATGATTTATTATGGCCCATCATCTCATTCATTGTGAACCACCGTATCCTTTTATGTTGTCTTCCACGTAATTAATTGTGGCCCACCACATAATTTTATGTCGTCAGCCACATCATTTTATATTGTCCGTCATATCATTTATAGTGGCCCACCACATAATTTTACATGGTCAGCCATATTATTCTATATTGTCCGCCATATCAATTATTGTGGCCCACCATATAATTTTATTTGGTCTGCCACATAATTTTATGTTGTCCGCCATATCATTTATTGTGGCCCACCACATAATTTTATGTGGTCAGCCACATCATTCTATATTGTCCGCCATATCATTTATTGTGGCCCACCACATAACTTTATGTGGTCAGCCACATCATTCTATATTGTCCACCATATCATTTATTGTGGCCCACCAATAACTTTATGTGGTCAGCCACATCATTCTATATTGTCAGCCATATCATTTATTGTGACCCACCACATAACTTTAGGTGGTCAGCCACATCATTCTATATTGTCCGCCATTTCATTTATTGTGGCCCACCACATCATTTTATGTGGTCAGCCACATAATTTTATAGCGTCCGCCATATCAGTTATTGCGGCCCACCGCAATATTTTATTTGGTCTGCCACATAATTTTATGTTGTCCGCCATATCATTTATCGTGGCCCACCACCTGATTTATGTTGGCCCATCACCTCATTCATTGTGAACCACCATATCCTTTTACATGGTCTTCCACATCATTTATTGTGGCCCACCACATAATTGTATGTGGTCAGCCACATCATTCTATATTGTCCTCCACTTCAATTATCATGGCTTACCACATAATTTTATGTGATCAGCCACTTCATTTTATATTGTCCGCCATATCAATTATTGTGGCCCACCACATAATTTTATGTGGTCAGCCACATCATTCTACATCGTCCCCAATATCATTTTATCAGTTATTGTGGCCCACCACATAATTTTATGTTGTCCGCCATGTCAATTATCGTGGGCCACCACATAATTTTATGTGGTCAGTCACATCATTTTATGTTGTCCGCCATATCATTTATTGTGGCCCACCACCTGATTTATGCTGGCCCATCACCTCATTCATTGTGAACCACCATATCCTTTTACATGGTCTTCCACATCATTAATTGTGGCCCACCACATAATTGTATGTGGTCAGCCACATCATTCTATATTGTCCTCCACTTCAATTATCATGGCTTACCACATAATTTTATGTGATCAGCCACTTCATTTTATATTGTCCGCTATATCAGCCACATCATTCTACATTGTCCCCAATATCATTTTATCAGTTATTGTGGCCCACCACATAATGTTATGTTGTCCGCCATGTCAATTATCGTGGGCCACCAAATAATTTTATGTTGTCCGCCATGTCAATTATTGTGGCCCACCACATAATTTTATGTGGTCAGTCACATCATTTTATGTTGTCCGCCATATCATTAATTGTGGCCCACCACCTGATTTATCATGGCCCATCATCTCATTCATTGTGAACCACCATATCCTTTTACATGGTCTTCCACATCATTTATTGTGGCCCACCACATAATTGTATGTGATCAGCCACTTCATTTTATATTGTCCGCCATATCATTTATTGTGGCCCACCACATAATTTTATGTGGTCAGCCACATCATTCTACATTGTCCCCAATATCATTTTATCAGTTATTGTGGCCCACCACATAATGTTATGTTGTCCGCCATGTCAATTATTGTGGCCCACCACATAATTTTATGTGGTCAGTCACATCATTGTATGTTGTCCGCCATGTCATTTAATGTTGTCCGCCATGTCATTTAATGTGGCCCGCCACACACTTTATCATGGCCCATTATCTCATTCATTGTGAACCACCATATCATTTATTGTGGCCCGCCACACAATTTATCATGGCCCATTATCTCATTCATTGTGAACCACCATATCCTTTTACGTGATATTTCACATCATTTATAGTGGCCCGCCACATCATTTTATATTCATTTTATGTTTTCCGCCACGTCATTTATTGTGAAGCCACCATAAAATGTCATGTGGGCTTCCACATCATTTATTGTGGCCTGCCATTTCATTGTATGTCTTCTACCATATTATTTATTCAATCTGTAGTCTTTTACATCGTTTTACAGGTTTACTCAAGTCAATTAAAAAAAAGGTAAACATGCTAGGCTATAAGCTACTACGAGTTAGTGGGCAGCTACACAACAGGAACAATGACCACTCCACTTCAACTTAAAGACAGCATAAGTCCATTCCAGGGAGTAAATAATGAATAGGTCAGTGTTTTTCACAGCTACCGTTTCCTTTAACATTCCACACTACAAAACAACACAAGTATTTATTATTCCCGATGGTATCGTATCGGGTCAGTGTCGGCCATTACTCAAGGCGTGGAAGGTTGTATCGGCCCAACTCTGATTCTAACAGAACTGGACGGTTTCCAGGAAGAAAATTCCCGGATTTCCCAGAATTCCAGGTTTTCCGGGACATTTTTCCCATTCAAAATGAATGGGCCATTTTTCAAAGTTCCCCCATTTCCAAGTTTTTCACCCGATTCAAACCATTCCACCTTCAACACCATCCTGGAAATTCAAAACGACCCTTTTTCCGAGTTCGAAAATATTCCAGGATTTTCCCGAATTCCTGGTTTTCCAAAGCCCTATTTCCACCCTTTTTTCTGGCGACTACTCCTTCCACATTTTTCAACACATTTCAACCGTTCTACCGTCAAAACATTCCTCTTGATCAGGACAAAAAACTAAGTTGTTTTTCAAGCTAGAAAAATTCCCGGTTTTCCCGAAATTCCAGGAATTCCGTTATACCATTTCTCAATTAAAAATGTTACTACTTCAACATTTCTCGACCGATTTTGAAAAATTCCAACACCAACCATTTCAACTCATTCAGAACATTCAAGTTTTTTTTTTACCATTTTCAATAAATTTCCCGATTTTCCTGAAATTCCCTAATACCGTTTACCACTTCACTATTTCTTGCCCGATTTAAACAATTCCAACACCAACCAATTCAGCTCATTCAGGACATTCATGCTCCTAATCATTTTCCACAATCCCACTTTTCCCAAAATTTCCAGGAATTTCCCATTGAAATGAATGGGACATTTTGCCAAGTTGCACAATTCCCATATTTTTCAACCTTTTCAAACCATTCTATAATCATCACATTCCACTCATCCTGGACATTCAAACTATTCATTTTCCAAGTTCAAAAAGATTTCAGGAATTTCCAGAATTCCCGTTTTTTCAAACTCTTGTTTGACCCTTTTTTCTGGCGACTACTCCTTCCAAATTTTTCAACACATTTCAACCGTTCCACCGTCAAAACATTCCTCTTAATTAGGAACAAAACAAAGTTGTTTTTTAAACTAGAAAAATTCCCGGTTTTCCCGAAATTCCAGGAATTCCGTAATACCATTTCGTAATTAAAAATGTTACTACTTCAACATTTCTCGACCGATTTGAAAAATTTCAACACCAACCATTTCAACTCATTCAGAAAATTCTAGGTTTTTACCATTTTCAATAAATTTCCCGATTTTTCTGAAATTCCCTAATACCATTTACCACTTCACTATTTCTTGCCCGATTTAAACAATTCCAACACCAACCAATTCAGCTCATTCAAAACAATCATGCTCCTAATCATTTTCCACAATCCCACTTTTCCCAAAATTTCCAGGAATTTCCCATTGAAATGAATGGGACATTTTGCCAAGTTGCACAATTCCCACATTTTTCAACCTTTTCAAACCATTCCAACATCAACACATTCCACTCATCCTGGACATTCAAACTATTCATTTTCAAAGTTCAAAAGAATTTCAGGAATTACCAGAATTCCCGTTTTTTTCAAACTATTTTTTGACCCTTTTTTCTGGCGACTACTCCTTCCACATTTTTCAACACATTTCAACCGTTCCACCGTCAAAACATTCCTCTTGATCAGGACAAAAAAACTAAGTTGTTTTTTAAACTAGAAAAATTCCCGGTTTTCCCAAAATTCCAGGAATTCCGTAATACCATTTCGCAATTAAAAATGTTACTACTTCAACATTTCTCGACCGATTTTGAAAAATTACAACACCAACCATTTCAACTCATTCAGAACATTCAAGTTTTTTTTTACCATTTTCAATAAATTTCCCGATTTTTCTGAAATTCCCTAATACCATTTACCACTTCACTATTTCTTGCCCGATTTAAACAATTCCAACACCAACCATTTCAGCTCATTCAAAACAATCATGCTCCTAATCATTTTCCAAAAAATACCACTTTTCCCCAAATTTCCAGAAATTTCCCATTGAAATGAATGGGACATTTTTCCAAGTTGCACAATTTCCACATTTTTCAACCTTTTCAAACCATTCCATCATCAACACATTCTAGTCATCCTGGACATTCAAACTATTAATTTTCCAAGTTTTAAAAAATTTCAGGAATTTCCAGAATTCCTGTTTTTTCAAACACTTGTTTGACCCTTTTTTCTGGCGACTACTCCTTCCACATTTTTCAACACATTTCAACCGTTCCACCGTCAAAACATTCCTCTTGATCAGGACAAAAAACTAAGTTGTTTTTCAAGCTAGAAAAATTCCCGGTTTTCCCGAAATTCCAGGAATTCCGTAATACCATTTCTCAATTAAAAATGTTACTACTTCAACATTTCTCGACCAATTTGAAAAATTCCAACACCAACCATTTCAACTCATTCAGAACATTCAAGGTTTTTTTTTACCATTTTCAATAAATTTCCCGATTTTCCTGAAATTCCCTAATACCATTTACCACTTCACTATTTCTTGCCCGATTTAAACAATTCCAACACCAACCATTTCAACTCATTCAGAACATTCAAGTTGTTGTTTTTTTTACCATTTTCTATAAATTTCCCGATTTTCCTGAAATTCCCTAATACCATTTACTACTTCACTATTTCTTGCCCGATTTAAACAATTCCAACACCAACCAATTCAGCTCATTCAAAACATTCATGCTCCTAATCATTTTCCAAATAATACCACTTTTCCCAAAATTTCCAGGAATTTCCCATTGAAATGAATGAGACATTTCGCCAAGTTGCACACTTCCCACATTTTTCAACCTTTTTAAACCATTCAAACATTCACACATTCCACTCATCCTGGACATCCAAACTAACACTTTCCCAAGTTCCAAACCAAATTCTGGTTTTCCTGGAAATTCTAACTTTTAATCATTCAAACCATTCCAACATTCAAACTATTCTTACATTCATACTACATTCTGTCAGCATTTCAGTTCAACTTTAGCATTGGAGCATTCACATGCAATTCTTTCAGGAATTGCCTCATCTAGTTTGTTTGTAAGACTCACAAAACTACTTTTTATTTACCACTCTTTTTATTCAAGGCATAAATCCTCTTGTCTTTTTTGTCGACGCGTCACAGCACGGATTATTGATGCACGTCGTCCAAAAAACGCTGCTTATGCAAATAGAGAAGTCGTTTCCATGCCAGAAGCCCGGCGGGGAAATGTGTGGTGGAAAAATACCAACTACAATTTTTCTTTTTTTATGCTTTTATCTTCCGTCGTTCCGGCACTTAGACATACTTTTCTACAAGCAAGCCATCAACTTTGAGTTCATTTTATTCAAATATCATATGTTTGATTGTTTGTTACGTATAGGACATTGTTCAACAAATGACAATAACCTTGTTACTATTCAAATATTAACATGTACATACTAATAAATATGATTGAATAAATAAAATACCAGATGAATGTTTAAAAATAAATAAAATATGAGATTTAAAAAAACATAATAATTACAAATGTTACAATTATTATACATTTTTTTTATAAAAACAAAACAAAACTGATGAATTGATAAAAGATTAAAAAATGAATTGCGTGTCAATAATTACCTTATGAGTTGATTTTACATTTGTTAATCAGGTAGAGGGCCTTTTTCAACATATTCCATCATTTAATAATATTTTACTTAAATTATATTAACATTCTACGAATATATGCTCATACGGTTTGATCTGATAATAATGCTTATTAAAATAAACAAAACATTAAGTAAAAAATGGTGTAATAATTAAATATAAACATAAAAATACATATAGTTCAGTATTAAATGAATAAATAAATGTCAAAATGTTAATAGATTTTAATATTAAATATATAAAATCTTGTATAAATCATTTGAGGTGCTTACTATGAGGTCTGTCACACCGCTACCTCTCTTTATCTGATTTTTTTTTTCTATCGCCCTACTCTACTCGGACTTTATCAGCGAATTGTCAGAGTTTGTCGCACGCAGATAATATAATTATAATGGGGGATTTTAATATCTATATGAATACCCGTCAGACCCTTATATAAATAATACATATCATTTAATATTAAATCAACATTTTTAACAAACTTATTTTGTGAAATTAATTACCTCCCGCAGTTTTTTTTGTAAGATAGAAGGCCTTTAAAAAAAAATCCATCTTTTTTTAATACATATTAAATTAAATTAAAAGTAGGATATTAAATAAATATGAAATTAGATAAAAAATAGATATAGATAGTTAAATGACTTAATTAAAATATACAAAAATGAACATTTAAATAGGATTTAATATAAGACGAATAAAATAAGATAAATACAGGTAATAATTAGATGTATTTACATATAACAACAAATATGATGCCAACAGATCTACTGTAATTATTTGGTCAACAATTACTTCTACTGGCCACTTGAAAGTCTCCTCACTCCTGTCACTATTCCAAGTGGAATTCTGCTGGCCAATATTCCAACTGCGTCCGTATCGTCCTCATTTACGAGACACCTGGAGGTGAGCACCTGGGCGGCGCTCCAAGAGGACGTGGAGGTTCCATGGCGTCAACGCTACGCGGGACAATAAAGCCGCCATATTGTCGGAGCGAGGTCACGCGATTGGATCTACAAATCACTTGAGAAAACAAACGCGTGTCGCCGCACTCTCTTTGACCCACCACGCTCAAACAAAGCAAGACACAACACACACACACACACACACACACACACACACACACACACACACACACACACACACACACCAGACTGGACGCGGTACAAGACAAACGTCCGGGTCGCGCCCCAGCCGGACGTCAAATCTCATGTCTAGCTTTTCTGACCGAACGTGATACGCTGGGAAAGGAATTAGCCAAAGACCAGGACCACCTGCTGGACCGGACTCTTGAAGACTAACACAATCTAGTCGAGGAACACAGGAACTTGACTTCTTAATTAGATTACTGAGACCTGCTGAACTGCGGAGCGTCCCCCCCATCACCTGCCACTAGGATCTGTGTGTGTGTGTGGGTTCTTGTATTTCTGCCCTTCTTGAGACATCAACAAGGAAAAGTAGCTTCCACATGAGGACCGGTGAACAAGTTAGGACCAAAGTCATGGTCCCAATAGGGAAAACCATTGCATCTAATAGAGAATGTCTCATTTGCACCCCTGGTGGTGGAATGAATTTTTAAAGTGTGCCCCCTCTGGTCAACATATGTAATAACAAGTGTGTGTAAGAAATTGGAATGCGCCCCCTTTTGGCTAAAATTAATAAAAAAATAATAAATATGTATATAGAGACATGTTGTAATAACTTGAAGTAAATAATGAAGATTAAAAACCAATTACAAACAAAAAATATATTTATTTTTTAAATAACTAAAAGCTTACCTTTTTTATATTTGCATAGTTTGTATATATTATTAATGTTGTAAATACAAATTTTAATATATCTAGACAGGATGGTCTTAAAGAGGGAGGCATTTTTCGGAGGTCTCAAAAAGGTAACAAATACGATAATATCTGTGTTTGTGTCTGTGTGTGTGTTCTCTCGTGAACACATGAAATAACAAGTGTGTGTAAAAATTTGAAGTGCTCCGCCTCTGGCCAAAATATGTAATAACAAGTGTGTGTAAGAAATTGGAATGCGCCCCCTTTTGGCTAAAATTAATTTCAAAAAATAATAAATATGCATATAGAGACATGTTGTAATAATTTGAAGTAAATAATGAAGATTAAAAACCAATTACAAACAAAAAATATATTTGTTTTTTTAAATAACTAAAAGCTTACCTTTTTTATATTTGCATAGTTTGTATATATTATTAATGTTGTAAATACAAATTTTTATATATCTAGACAGGCTGGCATTTTTCAGAGGTCTCAAGAAGGTAAGAAATACAAGAATACCTGTGTGTGTGTGTGTGTGTGTGTGTGTGTGTGTGTGTGTGTGTGTGTGTGTGTGTGTGTGTGTGTGTGTGTGTGTGTGTGTGTGTGTGTGTGTGTGTGTGTGTGTGTTCTCTCGTGAACACATGAAATAACAAGTGTGTGTAAAAATTTGAAGTGCTCCGCCTCTGGCCAAAATATGTAATAACAAGTGTGTGTAAGAAATTGGAATGCGCCCCCTTTGGCCAAAATTAATAAAAAATAATATAATAATATAATGTGTGTGTGTGTGTGTGTGCGTGCGTGCGTGTGTGTGTGTGTGTGTGTGTGTGTGTGTGTGTGTGTGTGTGTGTGTGTGTGTGTGTGTGTGTGTGTGTGTGTGTGTGTGTGTGTGTGTGTGTGTGTGTGTGTGTGTGTGTTCTCTGGTGAACATATGAAATAACATGTGTGTGTAAAAAATTTGAAGTGCTCCCCCTCTTGTCAACATATGAAATAACAAGTGTGTGTAAAAAAATTTGAAGTGCTCCCTCTCTGGTCAACATATGTATTTTTAACTTTAACTTTAACTTTTTAATAACAAGTGTGTGTAAGAAATTGAAATGCGCCCCCTTTGGCCAAAATTAATTACAAAAAATAAATAAATATGTATATAGAGACATACTGTAATAACTTGAAGTAAATAATGAAGATTAAAAACCAACTACAAAAAAACAATTAAAAAAAAAACAACAAACTAAAAACGTACCTTTTTATAGGGCTATAAAAATGAACTTTGATTGATTGATTGATATTGTTTGAACCTATTTATACATTTAAATTGATTTATTTTTGCTTTAATATATTTGTTATTTATTAATTGTGTTTATTTAAATGTTTATTTTATTTGAGTATATATATATATATATAAAAAACATTTTTAATTAATTTATTTATACATTTTAATAAAAAAAATTGCCTTAATATATTTTTTATTAATTAATCTATTCATATATTTAAATGTATTTATTTTATTTTAATATATACTAAATGTGTTTATTTATTTACTAATTAAAAAAAAAAAAAAAACTATATTTTATTGTATTAATATTTTTTAATGGGATCTTTGACCACTCGTGTGTTCGTTCAAGTCCTCAGCTGGTTCCACTTCCTGCCAGGTGCGTGTCTATTGTCTCTATTGTCGTCAGACGGACGTGCAGCTGCCGCTCTCACGTTCTTCTAGAAGCTTCCGTGTGGAAGTCGCGCACGTCGGAAGCTTCTGCCAAACTTCTGCTGAATAATTTTATATTTGTTTCTCTTTTTTCCTTCCCTGCCTCTTCATGAAGTTCCTTCCAAGAGCAGAACAAAGACGGGAGGCAGCAGAAGGTCAAGTGCAGGAACATGTCAGCAGTGAGGAGTGAGCAGTGAGCAGTGAGGAGTGAGCAGTGAGCAGTGAAGAGTGACGCCAACAAGTCAGGGAGAAGAAGAGAGGCAGTGACTTGAGGGAGGATGAAACAAAGACAAGATGGACTCCGAGCTGCCATATGGTGGATGTTTTTTTAATTTTTGTCTAATGAGGCGTCCAGCAGGTCTGTCACTCTTCCATCAACTCTGCTTTAATGGCAGATAATACAAGATAACAGTAGCTAAAAGAAGCTAATACTAGCTAACAGCAGCTAATACAAACTAACAGACGCTAATAGAAGCTAACAGCAGCTAATACAAGCTAACAGCAGCTAATAGAAGCTAACAGCAGCCAATAGAAGCTAACAGCAGCTAGTAGAAGCTAACAACAGCTAATAGAAGCTAGCTAATACTAGCTAACAGCAGCACATTCCAGCTAACAGCAGCTCATACAAGCTAACAGCAGCTAATACAAGTTAACAGCAGCTAATAGAGGCTAACAGCAGCTAATACAAGCTAACAGCAGCTAATACTAGGTAACAGTAGCAAATTCCAGCTAACTGCTGCAAATACAAGCTAAAAGCAGCTAATACAAGCTAATAGATGCTAACAGCAGCTAATAATTAGCTGCTGTTAGCATCTATTAGCTGCTGTTAGCTTGTATTATCTGCTGTTAGCTTCTATTAGCTGCTAATAGAAGCAAACAGCAGATAATACAAGCGAACAGAAGCTAATAGCAGCTAATAAAAGCTAACAGCAGCTAAAAGAAGCTAATACCAGCTAACAGCAGCTAATACAAGCTAACAACAGCTAATATAAACTAACAGCAGCTAATACAAGCTAACAGAAGCTAAAAGAAGCCAACAGCAGCTAATACAAGCTAACAGCAGCTAAAAGAAGCTAATACAAGCCAACAGCAGCTAATACAAGCTAGCAGCAGGTAATCCAAGCGAACAGAAGCTAATAGCGGCGAATACAAGCTAACAGCAGCTAATACAAGCTAACATCAGCTAATAGGAGCTAATACAGCTAACAACAGCTCATAAAAGCTAACAGCAGATAATGAAAACTAAAAGCAGCTAATAGCAGCTATTACAAGCTAACAGCAGCTCATTGAATTGGAAACTTTTATTAGTAGATTGCACAGTACAGTACATATTGCGTACAATTGACCACTAAATGGTAACACCCGAATAAGTTTTTCAACTTGTTTAAGTCGGGGTCCACGTAAATCAATTCATGGTACAAATAAAAGCTAACATAAGCTAATAGCAGCTAATACAAGCTAGTAGCAACTAACAGAAACAGCAGCGTATAGCACTAACAGAAGCTAATACAAGCTAACAGGAGCTATTACAAGTTAAGCGCATCCAATACAAGATAATGGCAGCTAACAGAAGCTAACAACAGCTAATACAAGCTAATGGCAGCTAACACAAGCTAATAACAGCTAACAGCAGCTTATAGCGGCTAACAGCAGCTAATACAAGCTAACAGCAGCAGCTAATAGCATCTAACATGAGCTAATACAAGCTAACAGCAGCAGCTAATAGCATCTAACATGAGCTAATACAAGCTAACAGCAGCTAATAGGAGCTACTACAAGCTATCCATCCATTTTCTACCGCTTGTCTCTTTTGGGGCTAGCAGCAGCTAATAATAGCTAACAGCAGCTAATAATAGCTAACAGCAGCTGATAGCAGCTAATACAAGCTAACAGCAGCTAATAGGAGCTAATACAAGCTAACAGCCACTAATAGGAGCTAAAACAAGCTAAAAGCAGCTAAAACAAGCTAACAGCGGCACAACATAAAAGTTCCCCATCAAGGAGCTGAAAGGGAACCTTAATGAGTTTAGTCGCAGCTGTTGCTTCCTGAGCCTTGAACCGTGGCGGACCAGTACGCCGCAGGGATTAGGCCCGGCTCACACGCCGCGCTCTGATTGGTCGGTGGCGCGTTTAAAACCTTTCAAAGTCCCGCGTGGCCGGCAGCTGTGCGCTAACTTACAACTGTTGACAACGTTAAGGAACACATTGAAAAAACTGCGGGCCTGTGAGGAGACGACTTTGCTGAGACGCATTTCAAGGATCACACGTTACACAATAGTCACTTTTTGTTGTTGTTGTTGTTGCACCCTACAAAGTGTTAATGCTGTAAGTATTTCTACTTTTTACTCACCAGCTGTTTGATTGTAACCTTCATCTTGGTTGTAGTTTTCATTAGCACATTTAGAGGTGTTGAAATCGCCATGTAAAATCGCCAATGCTAATCAGTAGCATGCTGCTGTTGAAGCCCGAATGCAGCTGAGATAGGCTCCGGCACCCACGGGACAAGCGGTAGAAAATGGATGGATGGATGGATGGATGGATGGTTCTCGCCCGGAAAAGGGTGGAGTGCCATCTCCGGGTTGGGGAGGAGGTCTTGCCCCAAGTGGAGGAGTTCAAGTACCTCGGAGTCTTGTTCACGAGTGAGGGAAGAGTGGATCGTGGGCTCGACAGTCGGATCGGTGCGGCGTCTTCAGTAATGCGGACGCTGTATCGATCCGTTGTGGTGAAGAAGGAGCTGAGCCGGAAGGCAAAGCTCTCAATTTACCAGTCGATCTACGTTCCCATCCTCACCTATGGTCATGAGCTTTGGGTTATGACCTAAAAGACAAGATCTACGTTCCCATCCTCACCTATGGTCATGAGCTTTGGGTTATGACCGAAAGGACAAGATCACGGGTACAAGCGGCCGAAATTAGCTTCCTCCGCCGGGTGGCGGGTCTCTCCCTTAGAGATAGGGTGAGAAGCTCTGCCATCCGGGAGGAGCTCAAAGTAAAGCCGCTGCTCCTCCACATGGAGAGGAGCCAGATGAGGTGGTTCAGGCATCTGGTCAGGATGCCACCCGAACGCCTCCCTAGGGAGGTGTTTCGGGCACGTCCGACCGGTAGGAGGCCACGGGGAAGACCCAGGACACGTTGGGAAGACTATGTCTCCCGCCTGGGAACGCCTCGGGATCCCCCGGGAGGAGCTGGACGAAGTGGCTGGGGAGAGGGAAGTCTGGGCTTCCCTGCTTAGGCTGCTGCCCCGCGACCCGACCTCGGATAAGCGGAAGAAGATGGATGGATGGATGGATGTTAGCCATGTAGCGTATGCAGCTATGCTAGTGTCGCTAGCTAACATCTGCCTGCTCCCCGCGGTTAAGTTGAAGTACCAATGATAGTCACACACACACCAGGTGTGGTGAAATTTGTCCTCTGCGTTTGACCCATCACCCTTGTTCACCCCCTGGGAGGTGAGGGGAGCAGTGGGCAGCAGCGGTGGCCGCGCCCGGGAATAATTTTTGGTGATTTAACCCCCAATTCCAACCCTTGATGCTGAGTGCCAAACAGGGAGGTAATGGCTCCCATTTTTATAGTCTTTGGAATGACTCGGCTGGGGTTTGAACTCACGACCTACCCATCTCAGGGCGGACACTCTAACCACTAGTCCACTGAGTAGGTGTACAGCGGAAGCTTCTGGCGGCGCGCCTCGCTGAGCCGTGCCGACGTCCCGCACGGCCTCCTTGAACGTCGACGGTGCGTGGAGAAGTCCGCCGGCCCTGCCAGGCCTAAGCTGTGTTGACTCAAGTGCTTTGGCAGGACGACCTTCTCCACCTGTGAAAAGAAACCCCTTCCTCCCTTCGGCTATTTTCAATTAACCGTCTGCTAAAGCACATGGTTGAGTGGGAAACATCTCCGGAACAGCATCCTTCTGAACTTTCCATCAGTCTTTATTGCTCCTCTACACTTTCTCATAGAGCAGCGTCAACACAGGAGTTCCTCACTGAACTCCTAACCAAGGTCTCAGCACCACATCTGCTGCACGGTAGTACTGTACGTGTGCATGTCCATCAGCTAAAAACCTGCTAGCCAGCACTACTCTTGAAGTCGTCAGGGAGTGAGGTTTACCACCGTACACATGGTCCTGGCCCCTTAAATGTCACTCTCATCCGGATCACGGCACCAAGGTAAACTCGGGTGGTTCGGTCCTTGCTTTCTGTTCGGGATGAGAGACAGGCATGCTAGCTACCGAGCTAAAAACCCAGGCTATCAACCTGTTAGCCAGCACTACTCTTGAAGTCGTCAGGTAGTGAGGTTTACCACCGTACGCATGGTCCTGGCCCCTTAAACGTCACTCTCATCCGGATCACGGCACCAAGGTAAACTCGGGTGGTTCGGTCCTTGCTTTCTGTTCAGGATGAGAGACAGGCATGCTAGCTACCGAGCTAAAAACCCAGGCTATCAACCTGTTAGCCAGCACTACTCTTGAAGTTGTCATGAAGTGAGGTTTACCACCGTACGCATGGCCCGGGCCCCTTAAACGTCACTCTCATCCGGGTCACGGCGCCAATGTAAACCCGGGTGGTTCGGTCCTCGCTTTCTGTTTGGGATGAGAGACGGGCATGCTAGCTACCGAGCTAAAAACCAGGGCTATCAACCTGCTAGCCAGCACTAGTCTTGAAGTCGTCAAGAAGTGAGGTTTACCACCATACAGATGGTCCTGGCCTCTTTTACACTCAGCCCCTTAAACTTCACTCTCATCCGGGTCACGGCACCAATGTAAACCCGGGTGGTTTGGTCCTTACTTTCTGGCTTTTTTTTATATGGCCCAGCCACACTGGCTGGCCTTCATTACCCAATGTCTTGTCACCGGGTTGGTACATTGAAGGGTTCTGCTGTCATATTTCATTTTTAACAGTTTGGGAATTTTTTTTTCACATGGAAGTCCTGAGGGGGAAACATTAGTGATTCATATTGAACCTGGAGGTGCACACCCACTGTACCTATACAGTACTTGTGACAGTGCATGGACAAATTTCTTGTATGGTATTTTCCAAGATGTACACAAAAGTAGAGAGACAGCTACAGGAAGTGAAACGTGGCGAAATTGTAAAAACTCGGCAGTTAGAAACTGTGGCGTCTGACTCCCGATCAGAAGGTTTGAATCACGTCAAGGTCACAAGCTACTTGCAAGTTCCTGCCAGCTAACTCCACACCAAACTTGCGGGGAAAAACAGACGTAGCAAGACCAGTAAGGAGCATGTCTTGTTAAATTCCGATTCAGGGACAAGCTAACATGCTACTCAAATGTCTTCTTCTCCACCGCACTCTATTGAATTCTCTACACCTATAACAGTTAATACTGGAGTCCTCCAGAGCTCTGTCCTAGAGGATTTGTTATTTAGGCTTAAAAAAAACTTAATAATCAATCAAATTCCAAATCAAAGAAGACTCATCCGGGTCACGGCACCAATGTAAACCCGGGTGGTTCGGTCCTTGCCTTCTGTTCGGGATGAGAGACGGGCATGCTAGCTACCGAGCAATGGCGCAATGGTAGCATGTCTGACTCCGGATCCGAACGCTGCGTGTACAAACCCCGTTTAGGTCACCGAGCAACTTTCGGATTCCTGGAACTGCAAGCGTGCAAAAAGCAAACATAGCTCGACAAGTAAGGAGCATGTCTGGTTCAATTCTTACATATATCTTCAAAAATGTGCTGTTTATTCTTAAAAACTTACAGACTGACCATTCACGGTAGCGCGTTTGACTCCAGATGGTCAGAAGGTTTTGTGTACGGATCAAGTCACAGATGCAGGGACCCCCATCCTGGGTGACCGGCTGCTACACATTAGACTTCTAAAACAGGCCTAGCTAGACCAGCAAGAAGCGTAAAATACTGTGTTTGCTAGATTCAAGGACAAGTTAGCATGCTAGACACATTCAACATATTTCCTTCATTGAACATATTCAACACAGAAGTTCCCCATGACTCCATCCTTGGGGTTTGCTATTTATGAGTAGAACTTCACAATCCGACTACCGTATTTCCTTGAATTTGCGCCGGGAATATGGTATTCGCATGCTTAGAATTACAGCCGGGTCAAACTCGTTTCGCAAAATAATTAGCGCATGCTTGGCACTTCCGCCGGGTCAAACACGAGTCATTAAATGACTCCCGCCTCCTGGTGGTAGAGGGCGCTAGTGATCCTTCTTGCGACTAGAAGCATTTAAGTCCCATCTTAAAACTCATTTGTATAATCTAGCCTTTAAATAGACCCCCCCTTTTTTTAGACCAGTTGATCTGCCGTTTCTTTTCTTCTCTCCTCTTCTCCCCTGTCCCTTGCGAGGGGGAGTTGCATAGGTCCGGTGGCCATGGATGAAGTGCTGGCTGTCCAGAGTCGGGACCCCGGGTGGACCACTAGCCTGTGCATCGGTTGGGGACATCTCTGCGCTGCTGACCCGTCTCCGCTCGGGATGGTTTCCTGTTGGCCCCGCTGTGGACTGGACTCCCGCTGATGTGTTGGATCCACTGTGGACTGGACTTTCACAATATTATGTCAGACCCACTCGACATCCGTTGCTTTCGGTCTCCCCTAGAGGGGGGGGGTTACCCACATATGCGGTCCTCTCCAAGGTTTCTCATAGTCATTCACCGACGTCCCACTGGGGTGAGTTTTTCCTTGCCCGTATGTGGGCTCTGTACCGAGGATGTCGTTGTGGCTTGTACAGCCCTTTGAGACACTTGTGATTTAGGGCTATATAAATAAACATTGATTGATTGATTGATACTGGTACTGCAGAAGACCTGTGCTGCAGAAGAAGACAACAGCAGCAAGAGTGCGCAGCCATTTATTTTACCATGGAGGATTACATATCTAAAATAAAACAGTTTTCTAAACGGGACTTTCAATGGAAGCAGGAGGTAATACTTAAAAGGAAGATCTCCATCGAGACAGAGAGACTTTTAAAACTGAAGGAAGACTTCTATATCGATGCTTTTCTTCAAAAGGAGCTGGCATGGACTCATTTATACCTAAAGGTAAGACCATAATAACGTTTTTTTTTATTAAATGTGCTTTTCATGATAAGGTAAGCGCCGGAGTGAGAAGAGGTTTTAAAATAATTACCGCATGCATGGCAATCTCGCCTGCTTTTGGTAAACGCAGGGGTGAGAAGAGGTTTTAAATTAATTAGCGCCCATGCGGCTATTCAAGGAAATACGGTAAGTACCGATCTGTCTACCCACCTTTCGGTTTAGACCTTGTGGCCCAACAGTAGAGCCTCTAATCCCACATCAGAAGATTGGGTGTTCAAATCACGTTGCAACGTTTTATGGATTTTTACTTCCAGTCAGGCACAACACACCAATCTTCTGAAAAATACACATGGTAAAGAAGTAAAGTATAGCATCTTGCAAAACTACAATACAGGGACAAGCTACCCTGCTAAACTATTTTGCTCTACTGCATTCTCTACTCGTAGAACACCATCTTTAAAAGTGTAGAGGATGAGCTATTTAGCTTTTTTAAGGCTCCAAAACCAATCATATTCTAATTCTAACCATTGACCATTGACCATGTGCCGGGTTAAGACGAGTGATGATCTACCAGACCTTGTGGCGCAACGGTAGCGCGTCTGATTGCGTGCTCAAATCATGTCAAGGTCGCCGGGCACCTTTTGAGAGTTGCAACAATTGACGGGCCGTTTTTTAAAGCATACAGTTGTGTCCTGCTGAACTGAGATTGTTGGGAAAGCGACCATGCTAAACACACAAGAGTCCCTCAGGGCTCCACCCTAGAGAATTCCCTATTCAGGCTTCAAAACCTTAATCAATCATGTTCCAATCGAACTTCCGACTGATCCTGAGTGATGACCTGCTCGCGCAAGCTGTAGGACTTTGTGGAGCGACGGTATACACTGGGGCTGGGAATCTTTGGGCACGACACGATTTGATTCTTGGGGTAACGATTAGATTTATCCATAAATTAGATAAACCGCTCTGATCAATTTCTATCCATCGATCCATTTTCTACCGCTTGTCCCTTACGGGATAGCAGGGGGTGCTGGAGCCTATCTCAGCTGCACACAGGCGGAGGGCGGGGTACACCCTGGACAAGTCGCCACCTCATCACAGGGCCAACACAGATAAACAGACAACATTCACATTGGCAACACAATTTTAGTGTTGCCAATCAGCCTATACCCAGGTGCATGTCTTTGGAGGTGGGAGGAAGCCGGAGTACCCGGAGGGAACCCACGCAGTCACGGGGAGAACATGCAAACTCCACACAGAAAGATCCCAAGCACAGGATCGAACCCAGGACCTTCGTATTGTGAGGCACGCGTACTAACCCCTGTGCCAATTTCTATTTGACTTCAAATGAATAGGGCAACAAGAGAAGAATCCAACACTTCTCTTTTCTAAAGTAAACCTGTACAGAAGATATAGATCATCTACATCAACAATATGATTTGTCTGAGTGGCTGGACAGGACAGATTACAATCATTATTTTATTTTATTTTTTTAAATAGATTTATTTTATTTTTTTTAATTGAATAAGATTCGTCATAAATAAAAATCGTTAATAATCTTAATTTATTTTCATTTATTTTTTTGACACCCCTAGTATATTGCACGTCTGATTCCAAGTCCGAATCCATGGTTCTCGCCCGGAAAAGGGTGGAGTGCCATCTCCGGGTTGCGGAAGAGACCCTGCCCCAAGTGGAGGAGTTCAAGTACCTCGGAGTCTTGTTCACGAGTGAGGGAAGAGTGGATCGTGAGATGGACAGGCGGATCGGTGCGGCGTCTTCAGTAATGCGGACGCTGTATCGATCCGTTGTGGTGAAGACGGAGCTGAGCCGGAAGGCAAAGCTCTCAATTTACCGGTCGATCTACGTTCCCATCCTCACCTATGGTCATGAGCTTTGGGTTATGACCGAAAGGACAAGATCACGGGTACAAGCGGCCCAAATGAGTTTCCTCCGTCGGGTGGCGGGTCTCTCCCTTAGAGATAGGGTGAGAAGCTCTGCCATCCGGGGGGAGCTCAAAGTAAAGCCACTGCTCCTCCACATCGAGAGGAGCCAGATGAGGTGGTTCGGGCATCTGGTCAGGATGCCACCCGAACGCCTCCCTAGGGAGGTGTTTAGGGCACGTCCAACCGGTAGGAGGCCACGGGGAAGACCCAGGACACGTTGGGAAGACTATGTCTCCCGGCTGGCCTGGGAACGCCTCGGGTTCCCCTGGGAGGAGCTGGACGAAGTGGCTGGGGAGAGGGAAGTCTGGGCTTCCCTGCTTAAGCTGCTGCCCCCGCGACCCGACCTCGGATAGGCGGAAGAAGATGAATGGATGGATGGATGATTCCAGATCAGAAGGTTGCATGTTTGAATCACGTCACCCCGAATTTTCCACTGAATGTGAAACGTCCGCAGACCGGCGCGCGTTTTCCGTTTTTACTCAAGTCAATGTGTCAGTTTCCACCGCACCCGGAACGTCACCGACATGCCGTTGCGCGTTCCACATTCCGCCACTAAATATACGCAGAGTTTCTATTTTTGCCGGACGCCGCAACAAATGCGGTCAATTTAGCTAAAATATGCTGGTGTTGGACAGGAAGCTATGCACAAAAACAAACTAAAGTATCAGGTTAAGTTTCCAAATAAAATACTCTGTCTTCAAGGCGGATCATATTTGACACTTTGAAAGGTCCTAATGGGCGGCGACGGACTTGAAGTCAACTTGTCTAAGGTTTTCAGACTTAATTTCATCTTGTTGACACAAATGGATGAGGACATGCTGATTCTGGAGACCCAAAATGAAAGAATAATGTACAGCTAAATGGGGACATGGGGCTTGTGTCAACAACCAGCTACGGAGACCGGGAAAGCAGAGGACCGGTTGTGTGACACGCTCGCCAGGGATGATGTTACTGTTGTATGAAGTGGTTTACCAAGGCAGGATCAAGTTTGCTTCTATTTCTCTAGAAGGACAGAATAAACGTTTTGTGGTTTGCTTTATTACTTCTTCCCTTAACATGTGATTATGCGCGGATTTGCAAAGATCTCGTCGGAGTCTGCGCTGTTTCACTGCACGACGGAGCCGCAACAGAACATGCCTTTCCGCGGTGAAACCGCTCCGCGCCCGTTTCCTGATTCAGTAGAAATGTTTCATAGACAACAAAGGACTTAAGTCCAAGCCCATTAATTGATTGATTAAGAGTTGTGTTTCTCTGGCTACTCCTTCCACATTATTTTCTGCTGACGTCTGTTGGTGGGACTCCTGAGAATCACTGCAATTGACACAATACCAGCAAAGTTTGAGCCATGCCACAGGCAAAATACTTTCCTTGAAAAAAAGACCAAGTCGTAATCGTGTCAGCTCATTCAGCATTTAGTCAACAATTATTTACAGCTTACATCCAATGCCTTGGTTCATTTCCAACAGCAAACCAATGGAGGCCATTCTCATGACCTCTACCTTAGACCAAGTCCACACACACACACGCAAACAAGAGCTGCCTGGGAAATATTTGAAGGAAGAGAGGGGAGGGGGGTCCAGGAAAGCGAGGAAACCATGAAATAAATAAGTCCTTTGTGCCGCAGCAGCATAAACACTACAACACTTTTCAAGCGACTTTAGAGCTGATAAGGTGTTTCCTACGCTCTAGCAACACGTTTGTGCGCGGCGGCTGAGAGAAGGCTGAAAGAATTTGAAAGAGAGTGACACACTAAGTAGTCGAGAATGAAAGGAGGGAAAACTCCTGAGAGATGAATTCCACTGTTATTATCCTAAAAGTCACGGCCTCTGCAGGAAGCCTGTTTAGAATCTTGGCTCGGACCTGATCCGACCTTGAAAAACGTGCCGGAACGAGTGAAGTGAACTTTATTGACAATTGTAGAACCACCCGTGATGATTAGAAGGCAAGGCCGTCTCAGCTGGAGCCAGAATACCTCGGAATCACTCGCAATTCAAGTGTTGAGGCTGAAATTAAAGGTTTGTGGATCCGACTAATTATCCCCAAAACCAAAGACTCCAATCATATTGTGGTTTTTTTTTCCAAATCTAATTCAGATGTTATCCAAATTTGAGTCATTTAATCCAAAACATTTGTAAGTTTAAGCAGCAAACTTCCTAAAAAGGGCCAAGAAAGAGTTGTCTCCTAGCCAGCTGGCCCGAGCAGAGTTCTCTCCTAAAACACAAGAACTCCAGCAACCGAGACGTCATGACACGATACCGACGGTCTGGTTGAAAGGCACCCTGAAAGGCTGCAAGAAAACAACATAGAAACCGACTTACCTCCAGGAAGCACGTCCCGGCTGGCGTGTTCTCCTTGACGGAGGCATTGTAGAAGCTCCTGGAGAACACAGGTGTGTTGTCGTTAGCGTCCTGTAGCACGATGTCCACTTGAGCCGTTGAGGACAGCGGCGGCCGTCCGCTGTCCACTGCGACCACGGTCACGCTGGGCGCAGGCTCTGACTCAAAATCCAAGGCCGTCGCCGTGGTAATAATCCCCGTGACCGGGTCAATGGAGAACCAGTCGGAGTGAGAGTTTTTCCCCTTCAGGAGGCTGTATCTAATTTCCCCGTTGGGGCCCTGGTCTTTGTCACGGGCAGTAACCTGAAGAACAAACGAGCCTGGATAGACGACCTCTGGGATGGTCTGTTTGTAGGCCTGCTGGTCAAACAGAGGGGGGTTGTCGTTCACGTCCGTCACCTGTATGGTGAAAGACGACTCCGCCCTGAGGGGGGGCGTGCCGGAGTCTGTGGCCATCACCCTGAGGTCATAAGAATCTCTCTCCTCCCTGTCCAACACCTGGTCCACATAAATCAGGTAGATGATGCTGTCCTTTGTTGTGAGCGCAAACTTTCCATCGCCCCCCTCCAGGGAGACGTTGACGTTGGCGTACTCTCCATAGTCTGGGTCGGTGACAGATATGCGGGCCACGTACTGACCCGGCTGGGCCCCCTCGGAGATCCTCGGAGAGCCATCTTCACTGAGAAAGATGATGGTCATGGTGGGCTGGTTGTCATTGTAGTCACGCACATGGATTGTGACAAAAGCGTTGGTCACCTGGGAAAAGGAGATGAAGGACATGTAATTTATCTTCATTTGTTCATGGAGATCACCTCATCTGAGGCCGAGTGTAGAAAGGATGACCTCAGCCATGATGTAAGCGGTGCAGTACCTCGGGCTGGCTGGCGTTGTCCCTGGCCTGGACAACCAGTTCATGCACTCGTTTCAGCTCATAGTCCAGTGGTCTGTTCAGGGTGATGACTCCAGACTTGAGGTCCATGACGAAGTAGCGGTCAGGATCACTCTGACGCCGGTTAATCTCATAAAGCACCAGACCATTGTCACCTTTGTCCTCATCTGCTGCAAACACCTGCACAAATAACCAAAACAAGAGTCTGTTAGTCTACCTGTTTCAGGACACACGCCTCATGAAGTGATGATGAACTCACCTGCAGGATGCTGCTTCCCTGTGGGAGGCTTTCTGAAATGATAGCATGGTATCTGCTCTGGTTGAAGACCGGCGCATGGTCGTTTATGTCAGTCACAGCCACTTCCAGGTTCATGGACCCCACCCTCCTGGGAGAGCCCCCATCAAAGGCCTCCAAGACTAAAAGGTACGACGAGCGTTTCTCCCTGTCCAGCAGTCCGCTGACAACCAAGTCCAGATAAAGCGCCTTGTTGGCAGCTCTCTTCGTCTCCAGACGGAACACCTGTCCCACATTACCCTCTCGAATACTGTAGCCTTGCGTGGTCAGCTGGTCCTTGTCCGCGTCGGTCGCTGGCTCCAAGGAAAACCTCGTCCCCTCTGCCGTGTGCTCTGGGATTTTGAGTACAGCTTTCTTTTTAGGGAACGTAGGCTCATGGTCGTTGATGTCATTGATGCTGATTGACACCTCGATGGTGATACCCGTCATAGTCACAGCAATGAAACTGTAGTGGTCCCTCTGCTCGCGGTCCAAGCGTCGCGCCGTGGTTATGATCCCCGTGGTCTCATCGATGTTGAGATCACTCCCCACACCTGTTCCCTCGTGGTCCGAGATGAAATAAAGACTCGCTGTCTCACCGGGCGGCAACCCGGCACTAATGTCCCCGACGATGGTCCCCGCTGGCTGCTCCTCGTCCAGCTGCAGCTCCAGCGCACCGAGGACGGCGGACGACTGAAGCAGGACCAGAGCGATGAGCGGCCGCCACCATCTGCAAAGGCATGAGCGCAAAGACAGTCCGCTGGGCCGCCATCTTGACCCTTCTCTTTTGCAATACATGGCTCGGCTACACCTGGGACAACACAATAAGACACAAATCAGAACTGTATCAAAGGATTTGCATCATAAAACATTTCAGACAGAACATTCTGGATGGATCAGGTGCGTCCGCCCGAGCTTGGAATCGAAACTCTGAATCTGTCCGCGATGGGAATGCAATAATAAAGAATATTTATCAAAAAGTTCATGATTTATTGAGCAGGAACTTTTTGGACCGATCAAAGCAAGTCCCAAGGGGAGCACAATAAAGACCGCGGGCATCCACCGCCTCCGTCCTCATGTTGTAACGTCACGGCTCCATCCTTTTTCGCGTGAAATGGCCTTGCTGACAGCGATGGATCGTCTGCCTGGTCGGGTGACGGCGGCTCGACTCCTAAACTCGAGCAGGAAAACATCAACGCGTGTCAAACATCCAAGACGGAGGATTTATCTGCGGCCGTGTTTATCATCCACTCCAAAGGGGTTTCCCAGCAGATATACAGCTCGGCCCTTCAAATATTTACACGCCGTTCAAGATGAGAGCAACCGTTTGGGTTCTTCCTTCTCATGTTTTTGTGGGGAGATTTATTAGCCGTGTAACTTTTCAAAACATCCCGCGATGAAGGGAACCATCCCAGCCCATAACTCCTTCCTCATGGACTTCAAGCGTGGAGATCCAGCAGCCTGACGATGCTGCAGTGATGACTTCAGGGACTTAATGGACGACAACTTATTAATATCATTTTAAAACGGGTCGACGCGTTGCAGGTGTTGGAGTCATCGCACCGCACCTCCCACAGCGCTCGTATGATTCGAGTCGGTTGGCACGAGGAATGTCCGCACATCTGCTGCGCAAAGAATCCTGACGTCCAGCTGAGGCTAGCAGCCGATTGCTGGGCTTGATTGTAAGCATTCGGCTCTTAGAAGGCCAAAGTCCGTGACAAATTGTTGGACACGGTGGTCTTCAAGTCTGGACTCAATGGAAATGAGGAGTTTGAAGCGTGGAGTTCACGTGAACCAGGAACACGGATTAACCTCGGTCCGCAACACTTTAGGAACCTGCGCTGGACATCAAGTTGATATTTCGGGCTTTTAGCTCAATGCTTAGTACTCTCAGCAAATGTAACATATTTTACATATACATTTCCAAACCTTCCTTCTTTCTTGTGGACCGACTCCAGTACTCCTGTCTTACAAGGCTGCGTGCCACGAGGGACCGTGGCAAAAATGTCCAAATATATTCCTATCAGTAACGGAGCAGGAAGGGGCTAAGTATACGTTTGCGGTAAAATTGTCATCTGAAGCCCCCTGTTATTCATTAATGAACATTTTACGCTTCTTGGCGCAAAACGGGAGAGGAAGCCCTGGTCACAATGGAGTGTAGTTACGTGCTTTACGGGATATAATGCTAACAACACTTGGGAAAGTTAGCACCCTTGCAACAGCTGCACTGAGGTTGCAAACATCCCATTTAATTGGATTTTTATTAGTTCTTGGGGGAGAAATTGCTTCTGTTTTCCGTCTTTTTCGGAACGGACTACACTATTTATTTACACACGGAGAAGTACCAGTATCGATTCCCAGATACGGTATCATTAGTTATGCGAACTCTGCTTTATGTCAATTTTATTCCCCTTTTGTACGAATTTGAAATTGTTGTGATGCTAATTTTAATTAGCCTGTCAATGGGATTGTCCATTGTACGTTAGCATCAAGCTAACGGCAGAACTTCTTTCCTGTATAGTTTCTTATGCTTTTTAGTTCCCATCAGGCTGTGTTGTGGATTAAACATGCACCTTACGTGTTCCTGCACTTCACCTGTGTATTTATGTACTTGCTTAACGGGATATAATGCTACCAACACTTGGGAAAGATTTTTATTAGTTCTTGGGGGAGAAATTGCTTCCGTTTTCCGTCTTTTTCGGAACGGACTACACTATTTATTTACACACAGAGAAGTCCTGAAAATTGGTACCGGTATCGATTCCCTGGTACGGGAACATTAGTTATGCAAACTCTGTTTTATGTCAATTTTATTCCCCTTTTGTACGAATTTGAAATTGTTGCGATGCTAATTTTAATTAGCCTGTCAATGGGATTGTCCATTGTACGTTAGCATCAAGCTAACGGCACAACTTCTTTCCTGTATAGTTTCTTATGCTTTTTAGTTCCCATCGGGCTGTGTTGTGGATTAAACATGCACCTTACATGTTCCTGTCTATTCGTGTACTTGCTTAGCGGGATAAAATACTAACAACACTTGGGAAAGTTAGCACCCTTGCAGCAGCTGCACTGAGGTTGCAAACATCCCATTTAATTTGATTTTTATTAGTTCTTGGGGGAGAAATTGCTTCTGTTTTCCGTCTTTTTCGGAACGAACTACACTATTTATTTACACACGGAGAAGTACCAGTATCGATTCCCAGATACGGTATCATTAGTTATGCGAACTCTGTTTTATGTCAATTTTATTCCCCTTTTGTACGAATTTGAAATTGTTGCGATGCTAATTTTAATTAGCCTGTCAATGGGATTGTCCATTGTACGTTAGCATCAAGCTAACTTTCCTGTATGGTTTCTTATGCTTTTTAGTTCCCATCAGGCTGTGTTGTGGATTAAACATGCACCTTACATGTTCCTGCACTTCACCTGTGTATTTATGTACTTGCTTAACGGGATATAATGCTACCAACACTTGGGAAAGATTTTTATTAGTTCTTGGGGGAGAAATTGCTTCCGTTTTCCGTCTTTTTCGGAACGGACTACACTATTTATTTACACACAGAGAAGTCCTGAAAATTGGTACCGGTATCGATTCCCTGGTACGGGAACATTAGTTATGCAAACTCTGTTTTATGTCAATTTTATTCTCCTTTTGTACGAATTTGAAATTGTTGCGATGCTAATTTTAATTAGCCTGTCAATGGGATTGTCCATTGTACGTTAGCATCAAGCTAACGGCACAACTTCTTTCCTGTATAGTTTCTTATGCTTTTTAGTTCCCATCAGGCTGTGTTGTGGATTAAACATGCACCTTACATGTTCCTGTGTATTCGTGTACTTGCTTAGCGGGATAAAATGCTAACAACACTTGGGAAAGTTAGCACCCTTGCAGCAGCTGCATTAAGGTTGCAAACATCCCATTTAATTGGATTTGTATTAGTTCCTGAGGGAAAAATTGCGGAACGGACTACACTAAAAACATTTAATTTCCCGAAAGCCTGCATTTTTGTATGAATGTGCCCTGGTACGGTACCTGGGTTGCGTGGGATGTCATGCCCAGTCGCAATTTGGTACTGGGCCATCACTCCAGCAGCACTGAGAGCAGAGGCAGCCAAACTAATGCCAATGCCAAAAAAAGCAAATGACTCAATAAAACGCTCCAACCAGAAATGTGCTAGCTTGATGCTAATATACATTGGCTTTGCAATTAACATGCTACTGATTAGCATTATCGATTTTACATGGCGATTTCCCCACCCTCCAAATATGTTAATGAAAACTACAACTAAGATGTACATTACAATCAAACAGCTGGTGCGTAATGAGAACATTACTTACAGTATCAACACGTTTTAGGGCACGACAAAAGACTAGATTCCGGTAAAACTGAACTGACTAGCCAAAACATCATAAACTATAGTAATTGAAAATTAATTTGATACTTGCAAATGAGACTCAGAAATATCTGATAATAAATGATGATACAAAAACTTGACAGCAGTTATCTTATTCAGCTCATTTTAAATGTTGCAATAAAAAAAATATATATATATTATCAAATATAATGTGTATTTATTTACACACAGAGAAGTACCGAAAATTGGTACCGGTATCGATTCCCAGGGACGGGAACATTAGTTATGCGAACTCTGTTTTATGTCAATTTTGTTCCCTTTTTTTACGAGTTTAAAATTGTCACAATGCTAATTTTCATTAGCCTGTCAATGGGATAGTCCATTGTATGTTAGCGTGGAGCTAACGGCACAACTTTTTTCCTGTATGGTTTCTTATGCTTATTTCAGTTCCCGTCAAATTTCAGGAAGCATTAACAAAAATGCTCCAAATGTGTTAATGAAAACTACAACTAAGACGTACATTAGAACAATTTCCCGTGTGGATCATTAAAGTTTGTCTAAGTCTAAGTCATTACAATCAAACAGCTGGGGCGTAATGAAAACCTTACTTACATACTTACTTATTAACACTTTCTAGGGCGCAACAAAAGACTAGATTCAGAAATATCTGACAGCAGTTATCTTATTCAGCTCATTTTAAATGTTCTATTTATTTACACACAGAGAAGTACCGAAAATTGGTACCGGTATCGATTCCCAGGTACGGGAACATCAGTTATGCGAACTCTGTTTTATGTCAATTTTGTTCCCTTTTTTTTCACGGTTTTAAAAATGTCACAATGCTAATTTTTATTAGCCTGTCAATGGGATAGTCCATTGTATGTTAGCATCGAGCTAACGGCACAACTTTTTTCCTGTATGGTTTCTTATGCTTATTTCAGTTCCCATCAGGTTCTGAATGATTAATTGCTCAGGAAAGCAACTTCTGGTTTCTTGGAAATGGCCTAGAATTTTTAATTTTTTTTTAATGTATTTTTGTTAAGAATTAAAACTTAAATATTTGCTGTATTTTGGGAATTATGAATCCATTTATCTCCCTCTTTGACGCTACCGTCCACTTGCATTGGGACTTTGCTGTGGAAGCGGACTGACTGGGGACAAACGCTCATATAACGGTTAAGTTCCCTGTCCGGTTAAAAAAGACTTTTAATTTGAAAAAAGACTTTTGTTGATGCTTCCTGAAATCCACACCCGAGCAAATAAAACGCCGTGATTTAATGTCCAATGAAGTCGCCTTCCCTCCGCCCGTGACCGCGTGCAGTAGTTTACGAGCCCCCCGAGGAGGACAGATTAACAAGGTCTATGGCTCCCCTGGGGGACGGGAGGGGGGACACGGACACCGGCTCCTACGCTACGGTCGCTGACCCCAACATCTGGAAGGCCTCGCAACGCCCGCAGCCAGCCGCCGTCTGCACGCGCGCATTCCTTTCCATTCCGCTTTGGACGCGGACCCGAGCGGACTTTGGCGGGGCGAGCGGGGGCCGAACACGCCCACCGAGCGGGGGCCAAACACGCCCACCGAGCGGGGGCCAAACACACCCACCGAGCGTCCTCACGGGAGGTCGGAGCGGATGGAAAGAGCGAAGACGCCGCGGCGTTGAGGAAGCATGTGTTCCGGTCTCGGAAAGTGTCCACACCGGTCTCCCTTTCGTGGCTCCCTCTGGTGGCAGTCTAAGGAACAGCTGATTGTCAAGTCAAAAGGACAATATAACGTGCAGGCTAGCGACTTGTCTTTGATTCCCGGCCTTTTTGGTTACTTTGGACCCGGACCCGGACCAGCTGTTAGCATGCTAATGTTGAAGTGCTAACTTTTTTTTTGCACATTTTACACTTTTTTCTATAATTCCACAGCTCAACAGTCACATAACTTGGGTTGTGAAACATGCTAACTGTTAGCATGTTTACGTTAGCATGCTAACATTAATGTGCTAGCTTTTTGGGCTAATTTTGCAACCGTTTACCCTAGAGTCATATTACTTGGTATGTGACATTTGTTACCTGTTAGCGTGCTAACGTTAGCATGCTAGCCCGCTTACATTAAAGTGCTAACTTTTTTTGTGCAAATTTTACACTTTTTTCTATAATTCCGCAGCCATACACCTTAGTCATATAACTTGGTATGTGAAACATGCTAACTTTTAGCATGTTTACGTTAGCATGCTAACATTAATGTGCTAGCTTTTTGGGCTAATTTTGCAACCATTTACCCTAGAGTCATATTACTTGGCATGTGACATTTGTTACCTGTTAGCGTGCTAACGTTAGCATGCTAGCCCGCTTACATTAAAGTGCTAACTTTTTTTTTTTTAATTTTACACTTTTTACTGTAATTCCACTGCCATACACCTTAGTCATATAACTTGGTATGTGAAACATGCTAACTGCTAGCATGTTTACGTTAGCATGCTAACATTAATGTGCTAGCTTTTTGGGCTAATTTTGCAACCGTTTACACTAGAGTCATATTACTTGGTATGTGACATTTGTTACCTGTTAGCGTGCTAACGTTAGCATGCTAGCCCGCTTACATTAAAGTGCTAACTTTTTTTGTGCAAATTTTACACTTTTTTCTATAATTCCGCAGCCATACACCTTAGTCATATAACTTGGTATGTGAAACATGCTAACTGCTAGCATGTTTACGTTAGCATGCTAACATTAATGTGCTAGCTTTTTGGGCTAATTTTGCAACCGTTTACCCTAGAGTCATATTACTTGGTATGTGACACTTGTTACCTGTTAGCGTGCTAACGTTAGCATGCTAGCCCGCTTACATTAAAGTGCTAACTTTTTTTGTGCAAATTTTACACTTTTTTCTATAATTCCGCAGCCATACACCTCAGTCATATAACTTGGTATGTGAAACATGCTAACTGTTAGCATGTTTATGCTAACATAAATGTGCTAGCTTTTTGGGCTAATTTTGCAACCGTTTACCCTAGAGTCATATTACTTGGCATGTGACATTTGTTACCTGTTAGCGTGCTAATGTTAGCATGCTAGCCCGCTTACATTAAAGTGCTAACTTTTTTTTGGGAAAATGTTACACTTTTTTCTGTAATTCCGCAACCTTACAGTCATGTAACTTGGCATGTGAAACATGTTACCTGTTAGCATGCTAACACTTACATGCTAACTTTGTTCAGCTAGTTCCACCCTTTTTTCTCTAATTCCACTGCCATACACCTTACAGTCATGTAACTTGGTATGTGACACATGCTATATGTTAGCACGCCAGCATGCTATATGTTAGCGCGCCAGCATGCTATCGTTAGCACACATGCTAAATGTTAGCATTTTTATGTTAAGCATAGATAAATAATAATAAATAATACAAATAAATAATGAAGTAATTATTAATTAATTAATTAAATTCTTGTCACTTGATTTATGATCTAAATAGATTTTTTTGTCAATTAAATAAAAATGTAATAAATAAATAAATAATAATGAAATCATATTTTTTTATATAATACATATATTATTATTGTGGTATTATAAATAATACAAATAAATAATGAATAATTGATTGAAGTCCAGTCTTGTCACTTGACCTGTGATCTAGATTGATTTATTTTAAAGTTCAATGAAATAAAAATAATAAATGTATAATAAAATAACAATAATTAAATTAAATTATTTTTTATACAATAGTACATTTATTATTATTATTGTATTATAAATAATAACAGTTAATAATGAAGAAATTATTCATTCATTCATTAAATTGAAATCCAGTCTTGTCACTTGACCTTTTTCATAAAATAATAAAATTAATAAATAATAATAAATAAAATACAAATATTGTATATATAACATAACATATATTATCATTTTGTATTATTAATGATCAAATAAAAAAGTAATTAATTAATTGAACTGAAACTCAGTCTGGTCACATGACCTCAGCCCTCAGACAAAACCAATAGAGTTGTTGAAGTGACAGCTGACAGAAACAAGGACATGGCGGACGTGTCACACCTTTTTGTGTCTCAAAAGCAGCCGGGTTCTTGCCCCAGTCAGTCATGTGACCCCTCGTCCCTCCACGCTTCCTTAGCGAGCGACAGCTGCCGGGCGGCGGGAATGTCGGGGTCACGTTACGCGCGGCGGGGAATGAGCATGAAAATAGCAAAAAGGCTTATCGCCTGCTGACGCTAGCTAACCAGCTAACTAGCTAACATCCAACCAGCTAACTAGCTAACCAGCTAACTAGCTAACATCCAACAAACTAACCAGCTACCTAGCTAACAGCTAACTAGCTAACAGACGTTGTTGTTGTGTGCAAAAGAGCGAGGACCATGGGAATTGGAGAGCCTTCATGAAAAAGACATGAGACACACGAGATGGTGTTGGTGAGGATGTCTCACTCGCCTCACTTATTATAATCCCAGAAGGCATAACTTTATGACAATAACCAAGTTGAGTGACACGTGTCATGTTGTTCATGTCCACACACTTTTGACAGAAAATTCTGTTGGTTGACTTCCATCTTGCAGCAGAGCAACTTTTGTCAAATTGACAATCTTTGACTTGCATTCTTAAGAAGACCGTTCTTAAAGACAACAGAGCAGTCTTGTCCAATAAAGGATCTTTGAGTCGCTTTTTTTTTTTTTTTTTTTTTGCAGTGGGCCTATGTGTCTAAAAGCAGCAAAGTGCTCCTGTCAAATGAAGGATCTTTGACTAGCATTTTTTTCTGCAGTGGGCCTAAGTGTGTAAAAGCAGCAAAGTGCTCCTGTCAAATGAAGGATCTTTGACTCGCTTTTTTTTTTTTTTTTTTTTGCAGTGGGCCTATGTGTCTAAAAGCAATGAAGTGCTCCTGTCAAATAAAGGATCTTTGACCAGCATTTTTTTTCTGCAGTGGGCCTAAGTCTGTAAAAGCAGCAAAGTGCTCATGTCAAATGAAGGATCTTTGACTAGCATTTTTGGTAGACTGCTCTTAAAGACAACAGAGTACTCCTGTCGAATAAAGGATCTTTGAGTAGGAATTTATTTTGATTTTGATTTTTGATTTTTTTGCAGTGGGCCTATGTGTGTAAAAGCAGCAAAGTGCTCCTGTCAAATAAAGGAACTTTGACTAGCATTTTTGGAAGTCTATTCTTAAAGACAACAGCGTACACTTGTCAAATAAAGGATCTTTGAGTAGCATTTTTTTTTCTGCAGTGGGCCTATGTGTCTAAAAGTAGCAAAGTGCTCACGTCAAATGAAGGATCTTTGACTAGCTTTTTTTTTTTGCAGTTGGCCTATGTCTGTAAAAGAAACAAATTGCTCCGGTCAAATTAAGGATCTTTGACTAGCATTTTGTTTTTGCAGTGGGCCTATGTCTTTAAAAGCAGCAAACTGCTCCTGTCAAATGAAGGATCTTTGGCTCGCTTTTTTTTTTTTTTTTTTTGCAACTGACCTATTGTCTATAAAGGCAGCAAATTGCTGCTGTCAATCAAAGGATCTTTGACCAACATTTTTTTCTGCAGTGGGCCTATGTGTGTAAAAGCAGCAAAGTGCTCCTGTCAAATGAAGGATCTTTGACTAGCATTTTTGGAATACTGTTCTTAAAGACAACAGAATACTCTTGTCAAATAAAGGATCTTTGAGTAGCATTTTTTTTTTTTTTTGCAGTGGGTGTATGGCTGTAAAAGCAGCAAAGTGCTCCTGTCAAATAAAGGATCTTTGACTAGCATTTTTTTTCTGCAGTGGGCCTATGTCTGTAAAAGCAGAAAAGTGCTCCTGTCGAATAAAGGATCTTTGACTAGAATTTTTTTTTCTGCAGTGGGCCTATGTCTGTAAAAGCAGAAAAGTGCTCCTGTCGAATAAAGGATCTTTGACTAGAAAAAAAATTTCTGCAGTGGGCCTATGTCTGTAAAAGCAACACATTGCTCCTGTCAAATTAAGGATCTTTGACTAGCATTTTGTTTTGCAGTGGGCCTATGTCTGTAAAAGCAGCAAACTGCTCCTGTCAAATGAAGGATCTTTGGCTCACTTTTCTTTGCCCTTGGTCTATGTCTGTAAAAGCAGCAAAATGCTCTTGACAAATAAAGGATCTTTGACTGGCATTTGTTTTCTTTCTGCAGTAGGCCAGAGTCTTTAAAAATAGAAAAGTGATTCTATCAAATAAAGGATCTTTGTATCACTACCATTTGTTTTTTGTTTTTGTTTTTTATTTTGTAGTTGGCTTTTGTTTAAAAATAAAAATAAAAAAAAGCACAGCATTCCTGTCAAAGAATCTTTTGTCTATTTTTTTATTTGTATTTTTTTGTATCCTGTCTTTAAAACAGCCGTGCGCTCCTGTCATATACAGGATCTTTGACTAGCATCTTTTTTTGTACAGTTTGCCCTTAAACACAGCACAGGATCTTTGACCAGCGATTTTGAAAGACAGGTCTTAAAGACAGCACAGATTTCCTCTCAAATAAAGGATCTTTGGCCAACATGTTTTTTTTTCCAGCTTGTTTTTAAAACAGCGCAGAGCTTCGGTTAATTAAATGATCTTTGTGTAGCCTTTTTTCAATATGTTTTTAAGAAGAAGAAAAAAACCGAGCGCTTCTGCCATTTACAGGATCTTTGATTAACATTTTGAAAGACAGCTCCTAAAAATAATAATGAAGGATCTTTTTTTTTTCTTTTTTTTTCCATTAAACCGCAAAGCGCTCCTGTTTTATAGAGGATCTTTGATCTGTGTTTTCATGAATCACTTTATTTATGATTCTATTAGGCATTCCACAATGCTTCACCCGGGATGTGAATCACCTCCAAGTAATAGTAGTCAATGGTGGCCATGACGACAGGCAGCTGCCATGGCAACCAAGCATCCCTGAGGGGTGACTAATGAAATGTGCTGCAGTCTCTTCTTGTCAATGACAATCTCATTATGTTATTGCAGCCTATACACATATCTATATGTCAATATTATTATATATTATATGTCAATATTATATATATTTGTCAATATTATATGTCAATATTATTATATATTATATTTCAATATTATATGTCAATATAATATATTATTTGTCAATATTATATGTCAATATTATTATATATTATATGTCAATATTATATGTCAATATTATATGTCAATATAATATATTATATGTCAATATTATGTGTCATTACTATTATATATTATATGTCAATATTATATGTCAATATTGTATGTCAATATAATATATTATATGTCAATATTATGTGTCATTACTATTATATATTATATGTCAATATAATATATTATATGTCAACATTATAATATATGAATGTCAATATTATACATCATATGTCAATATTAGAATATATTATTATGTCAATATTATTATATATGTCAATATTATTATATATTATATGTCAATATTATAATATATTAATATGTCAATGTTATATAATATATGTCAATATGACATATTATATGTTGAATGGATGGATGGATGTCAATATTATAATATATTAATATGCCAATATTATTATACATCAATATGTCAATATTATAATATATTATATCTCAATATATTAAAATGTTAATATTATTATATATTATATGTAAATATTATTATGTGTCAATATTTGTATATATTATGTCAATACTATAATATATTATATGTCAGTATTATAATATATTAATATGCCAATATTATTATGAATTATGTCAATATTATAATACATCAATATGTCAATATTATTATATATTATATGTCAATATAATATGTCAATATTATAATATATTATATCTCAATATTATAATATATTAAAATGTTAATATTATTATATATTATATGTAAATATTATTATGTGTCAATATTTGTATATATTATGTCAATATTATAATATATTATATGTCAGTATTATAATATATTAATATGTCAATATTATTATATATGTCAATATTATAATATATTAATATCTCAATATTATTATATATTATGTGTCAATATTATAATATATTAATATGTCAATATTATTATATATCAATATGTCAACATTATAATATAGTATATGTCAATGATCTAATACATTAATATGTCAATATTATTACATATTAAAATGTCAATATTATTATATATTATATGTCAATTTTATTATATATTATATGTCAATATTATAATATATCAATATGTCAAAATGATGTGTAAATATTATACAGTATTATCATTCAGAATCTCTTAAAGGTCGAGCTGTTGATTTTTTAAACACACTTTAAAGTGGACTTTGTGTGTGTGTGTGTGTGTGTGTGTGTGTGTGTGTGTGTGTGTGTGTGTGTGTGTGTGTGTGTGTGTGTGTGTGTGTGTGTGTGTGTGTGTGTGTGTGTGTGTGTGTGTGTGTGTGTGTGTGTGTGTGTGTGTGTGTGTGTGTGTGTGTGTGTGTGTGTGTGTGTGTGAGGTCAGCTTTCCGACGTTTGTCCAGTTTGACTTGGCGGGCCCAAGAAGGAAAGAACAACATGTTTGTTGAACACAATCAGTGACTGATCAAATCTACAGGATTCTTGAAGGAAGACATTTGAAGGAAGACATTTGACGGAAGACATTTGAAGGAAGACATTTGAAGGAAGACATTTGAAGGAAGACATTTGAAGGAAGACATTTGAAGGAAGACATTTGAAGGAAGACATATATTATTTTAAAACATGATTTAAAAGCGTGCTAACCGCTGCTGTCACCGCCATCTTGGATTGTATTCAACACAAAGCAATAATGAGCGTTACAAATCACCTCTGGCCATTTGGAGATAGCATCAACATCAATAGACTTCTTCATTTGGCTGATAAAACGGGGAAAAACGACTGAAAATGTTCAACAATGGTGGGGGGACGGGGGGGGGGTTGACCTCAGCCATCTTTTTGTTTTAATGACACAAAATCAGTAGAGTTCTTGAATAGGTGGAAAGTAAATAACAAAAGTAACAGATAAATAAATAAAATTTAAAAAAGACCTCGCTCCAATTTCACTTTCAAGACATTGAACAGCTTTAAAAATCAACAGGGTTATAAAATTAAATCAAAAAATATTAATTAGTAAATGAAAAAAAATTGAAAATACCCCCCCAAAAAATCAACAGCGTTATAAAATAAAATAAATAAGTAAAAGAAAAAAAAGAAGAAAGCAAATACCCAGAAAATAAGCAGGTTCATAACATTTTTAAATAAATAAATAAATGTAAAAAAAAATCAGCAGGGTTATAAAATTACAAAATAAATGGCAAAAAAATTATTTAAAAAAAAAATACGCAAAAAATCAGCAGGGTTATTAATTAAAACAATAATTAAATAAGAACATATAATTTAAAAAAAATACCCAAAAGACCAGCAGGGTTGGTTATAAAATTTTAAAAAATAAATAAATAAGCAAATTAAAAAAAAAAAAAAAAATTAAAAAAAAATCCCCCAGGGTTATAAAATCAAAAAAAATAAGTAAATGAAAAAACTAATTAAAAAAATAAAAAATACCCCAAAAATCAGTTGGGTTATAAAAAAAAGTTTATAAATAAATGAGTAAATGAAAAAAAATATCCCAAAAATTAGCAGGGTTATAACATTTAATAAATATATATAAATAAGTAAATGAAAAAAAAGATTTGAAAAAAAAACAAAAAAAAACCTTTAAAAATCATCAGGGTTATAAGTCTAAAAAATAAATAAATAATTAAATGAAAACAAATAATAAAAAAAACACCCAAAAGACCAGCAGGGTTATAACATTTTAAAAAAATTAATAAATAAGCAAATGAAAAAAAAAAAAAAAAAGGAAAAAAAATCCCCCAGGGTTATAAAATCAAAAAAAATAAGTAAATGAAAAAACGAATTAAAAAAATAAAAAATACCCCAAAAATCAGCTGGGTTATAAAAAAAGTTTATAAATAAATGAGTAAATGAAAAAAAATACCCCAAAAATCAGCAGGGTTATAAGTCTAAAAAATAAATAAATAATTAAGTGAAAACAAATAATAGAAAAACACCCAAAAGACCAGCAGGGTTAAAAAATAATAAAAAAATAGTCAAATTTAAATAAAAATAAAAAAAATCAGTAGGGTTCCTGCTTTTACAACCACTATAAGTTTAAAGATAAACAGATAAATATATATATATATTTTTTAAAGTTGAAATTTGACCCTGGACAACCTGTTCCTGACAGCAGCCAAAATCACTAGAGTTCTTGTTCAAATAAAGAGACCACTGCAAACTTGACAAAGAAAGGTTGACAACTGTGATTAGCAAAAAAACTTATAAGTAAAATAAATATTTGAACCATTTGTTGACCTGATTTAACATTCAAAGTGTTCAAAATCAATAGAGTTCTTGCTTGGACAACTGCTAGAAACAAGACTACTCAGGTCCAGCGTGTTTTTAGGGTTGATGGACAACAAGTGAGTGAGGACAAAAGTCAATGTTAGAAATAATGAGAGACAAAAAGCAGGCGAGTTTTTGTTGCTTTTCAGCTTCAATGAGGCGTCACTCAAACACAACACTGTTGATAACTAACACAAACACTCGCTTGGTGAGTCCATTCACTCTCTGTGTGTGTGTGTGTGTGTGTGTGTGTGTGTGTGTGTGTGTGTGTGTGTGTGTGTGTGTGTGTGTGTGTGTGTGTGTGTGTGTGTGTGTGTGTGTGTGTGTGTGTGTGTGTGTGTGTGTGTGTGTGTGTGTGTGTGTGTGTGTGTGTGTGTGTGTGTGTGTGTGGTTTGTCTCGGGCTGGCTGCTGCACGCCTCATCACCCAGCAAGACGGCAGAACCAGAATCTTTCGGGTTGGTTGGCGGTTGTGCAGAATAACAACAACAACAGCAAAAACAACAACCTACTAAACAACAACAATGAAAAAACAGCAACAACAACCAAAACGAAAACAACAACCCCAAAAAGCAACAAGAAAAACCATAAAACAAAAAAAACAGCTACAAGAACAAAAAACAACCACCAAAACAACAACAATGAAATATCTACACCAAATTAAAAACAACAAAAATGTAAACAACAACAATAAAAGCAACAACCCAAAAACAACCATCAAACAACAACAGCAACAATAACAAAAAATAACAACCAAAATAACAACCCCCAAAACAACAATAAAAAAACAACAGCAACAAAAATAACAACAGAAAACAACAACTACAAGAACAACAACAAATAACATCAACAATAATAACGACAGAAAACAACAACTACAAGAACAACAACAAAAAACAACAACAATAAAAACAACAATCATACAATAGCAACAAAAACATCAGTAAAAAGAACCAAAACAACAATAAAAACATCAACAACCAAAAACAATGAAAACAACAACAAAAACAACCACAAGAACAAACAATAACAACAACACAAAAACAAAAACAACACCTAAAACAATAACTAAAAACATAAAAAAAACAAAAACCACCACAACAGAACCAACAACAACAACAAATAAAAACAACAACGAAAAACAAAACCAACAACAACCACAACAAAAGCCACAGACAATAAAAAAAACAATGAAATGAAAACAACAACAAAAAACAATAACAACAACACACAAAACAAAACCAACAACTAAAACAACAACAAAAACAACAACAAAAGTGTATCAGTACAATCACTGCAGCAGTTACAAGTCTTCATTGTGTAGCATTTAGCAAATGATGCACAACAACAACAACAACAACAACACAACAGTTGGGTCAAACAACCTTCATTGTGCAAAAGTAACATCCAAAATAAATCCTTGTAATTATTAACATGAGAAGTTTTTCAACCTCAGACTGTACTCTCCAAGTACAGTACAGTAGCGCAGTACGCCTAACTACTCATTAAATACAAGGCAGAGGTTTTATTCCACAAGTAACACTGTGTGTGTGTGTGTGTGTGTGTGTGTGTGTGTGTGTGTGTGTGTGTGTGTGTGTGTGTGTGTGTGTGTGTGTGTGTGTGTGTGTGTGTGTGTGTGTGTGTGTGTGTGTGTGTGTGTGTGTGTGTGTGTGTGTGTGTGTGTGTGTGTGTGTGTGTGTGTGTGTGTGTGTGTGTGTGTGTTTGAATGGAAAATAAAACACTGTACTTTAATCCAACGAGCATGCTAACAACTAGCATGTATCACCTACCAGCTTATTTGACTCTCCGGCATATGCATGTAAAATTTGCTTAAAAAAAGGGAAATAAATAGCTAACATGCTAACAGTTAGCATGTGTCACGTACCAAGGTGTATAACTGATAAAAAAGTTGCCAAAAAAAAGCTCATGCTAGTATCGCTAACATTTGTCTCCTCTTGTCCCATGTTGATGCTAACATTTAATTGATGCTAACATTTATTCCATGTTGATTCTAACATTTAATTGATGCTAACATATATTCCATGTTGATGCTAACATTTAACTGATGCTAACATATATTCCATGCTGATGCTAACATTTAATTGATGCTAACATATATTCCATGTTGATGCTAATATATAATTGATGCTAACACATATTGCATGCTAACATATAATTGATGCTAACATATATTCCATGTTGATGCTAACATATATTGCATGCTAACATATAATTGATGCTAACATATATTCCATGTTGATGCTAACATATAATTGATGCTAACATATATTGCATGCTAACATATATTGCATGCTAACATTTAATTGATGCTAACATGTATTCCATGTTGATGCTAACATTTAATTGATGCTAACATGTAT
>NC_084735.1:1487037-1514537 GCF_033978785.1 Entelurus aequoreus | reverse complement strand
AAAACAGAGGTTGTACTTTTACGAACTCTTCCTAGGGACTTTGACCGAATGAGTCGCGGTTAAAATGGCCGATACTGGACAGATGGGCAATGATAAATTGTGAAGGAATTTTGCTTACGCATAAAGATGTGGGCGTGGCATAGCGGCCATATTGGTTTCCGTTGGCTATATTTTGGGCCGAAAACAGAGGTTGTACTTTTACGAACTCTTCCTAGGGACTTTGACCGAATGAGTCGTGGTTAAAATGGCCGATACTGGGCAGATGGGCGATGATAAATTGCGAAAGAATTTTGATTACAACATAGGATGTGGGCGTGGCATAGCGGCCATATTGGATACTTTTGGCTATATTTTGGCCGAAAACAGACGTGTACTTTTACGAACTCTTCCTTGGGACTTTGACCGAATTAATTGCGGTTAAAATGGCCGATACTGGACAGATGGGCGATGATAAATTGTGAAGGTATTCAAACAGCCGTTACTGGACTTTAGGTGATCGGAGACAGATACTAAACTGATGGCTTGTATAATAAGGTTATGTAAATGAATTGATTGATTTAGTCCTGTTACTAGGCAGAATATGTTCCATTATTAGAATTAGAAACAGCTCTAAAACAATAAAGATACAAGTTTGCTTTGACGTCATCATTTGTCCAATTGAATCCTGCTGCTGAAGAAATAAAAGTGTTCTTTTACCACAGCACCCTCTAGTGGTTGTAGTGAGACACTGCCACACTTACACCCACTGACAACTGCTAAAATACGACCAGGAAAACCAAACAGGCCATTAAATTGTAATATTTACATGAATTATTTCAGTTGGCAATAAACAAACAATAATTAATATAGTGGGTATAAGTCGCTAAGGTCCTAATAAATAAAACACAACAATTTCAAAATAAAATGAAATAAAATGATGTGAAATAGATTTAAATATATTAAATTAAATTAAATTAAGCCACTTCAGACGGATGCACACATGATTATATATTAAATATTACATGATGTACACATTATTATATATTGAATATTACATGATGTGCACATGATTATATATTAAATATTACATGGTGTACACATGATTATATATTAAATATTACATGATGTACACATGATTATATATTTAATATACATAATGTACACACGATTATACACTAAATATTACATGATGTACACATGATTATATACTAAATATTACATGATGTACACATGATTATATATTAAATATTACATGATGTACACATGATTATATATTAAATATTACATGGTGTACACATGATTATATATTAAATATTACATGATGTACACATGATTATATATTTAATATACATAATGTACACACGATTATACACTAAATATTACATGATGTACACATGATTATATATTAAGTATAACATGATGTACACATGATTATATATTAAATATTACATGATGTACACATGATTATATATTAAATATACATAATGTACACATGATTATATACTGAATATTACATTATGTACACATGATTATATATTAAATATTACATGATGTACACATGATTATATACTAAATATTACATGATGTACACATGATTATATATTAAATATTACATGATGTACACATGATTATATATTAAATATACATAATTTACACATGATTATATATTAAATATTACATGATGTACACATGATTATATATTAAATATTACATAATGTACACATGATTATATATTAAATATTACATGATGTACACATGATTATGTATTTAATATACATAATGTACACACGATTATACACTAAATAGTACATGATGTACACATGATTATATATTAAGTATAAAATGATGTACACATGATTATATACTAAATATTACATGATGTACACATGATTATATATTAAATATTACATAATGTACACATGATTATATATTAAATATACATAATGTACACATGATTATATATTAAATATACATAATGTGCACATGATTATATACTGAATATTACATGATGTACACATGATTATATACTAAATATTACATGATGTACACATGATTATATACTAAATATTACATGATGTACACATGATTATATATTAAATATACATAATGTGCACATGATTATATACTGAATATTACATGATGTACACATGATTATGTACTAAATATTACATAATGTGCACATGATTATATACTGAATATTACATGATGTACACATGATTATATACTAAATATTACATGATGTACACATGATTATATATTAAATATTACATGATGTACACATGATTATATACTAAATATTACATGATGTACACATGATTATATATTAAATATACATAATGTACACATGATTATATATTACATATTACACGATGTGCACATGATTATATACTAAATATTACATGATGTACACATTATTATATACTAAATATTACATGATGTACACATGATTATATACTAAATATTACATGATGTACACATGATTATATATTAAATATACATAATGTACACATGATTATATACTAAATATTACATGATGTACACATGATTATATATTAAATATTACATGATGCACACATGATTATGTATTTAATATACATAATGTACACACGATTATATACTAAATATTACATGATGTACACATGATTATGTATTTAATATACATAATGTACACACGATTATATACTAAATATTACATGATGTACACATGATTATATATTAAGTATTACATGATGTACACATGATTATATATTAAATATACATAATGTACACATGATTATATACTAAATATTACATGTTATACACATGATTATATACTAAATATTACATGATGTACACATGATTATATATTAAATATTACATGATGTACACATGATTATATATTAAATATACATAATGTACACATGATTATATACTAAATATTACATGATGTACACATTATTATATATTAAATATTACATGATGTACACATGATTATGTATTTAATACACATAATGTACAAATAATAGTATATTAAATATACATAATGTACACACGATTGTATACTAAATATTACATGATGTACACATGGTTATATATTATCTATTAAATGATGTACACATGATTATATATTAAATATTACATGATGTACACATGATTATATATTAAATATACATAATGTACACATGATTATATACTAAATATTACATGATGTACACATGATTATATATTAAATATTACATGATGTACACATGATTATATATTAAATACACATAATGTACACATGATTATATACTAAATATTACATGATGTACACATTATTATATATTAAATATTACATGATGTACACATGATTATGTATTTAATACACACAATGTACAAATAATAGTATATTAAATATACATAATGTACACACAATTGTATACTAAATATTAAATGATGTACACATGGTTATATATTATCTATTAAATGATGTACACATGATTATATATTAAATATTACATGATGTACACATGATTATATATTAAATATACATAATGTACACATGATTATATATTAAATATACATAATGTACACATGATTATATACTAAATATTACATGATGTACACATGATTATATATTAAATATTACATGATGTACACATGATTATATATTAAATATTACATAATGTACACATGATTATATATTAAATATTACATGATGTATACTTCATTATAATATAATGAAGTATACATCATGTAATATTTAATATATATGTATGTATATTTAATATATTATATTAAATATACATAATGTACACATGATTATATATTACATATACATAATGTACAAATGATTGTATATTAAATATAAATAATGTGAACAACAATTTCAAAATAGAATAAAATAAAGTGAAGTGAAATAAAATAAATTAAATTAAATTAAATTAAATTAAATTTGAAATGATGGGGAAAAATCTAAATTTTGACATAAAAATTCTAAATTTTGACATAAAAAATCAAAATTATGAAAAATACGTCTAAATTAGGAAATGAAATGTCATAACTATGAGATCCAAAATCGGAAATAGGGGACAAAAAGTCGACATTTGGGGAAATAAATCTAAATTAGGAGCTAAAATGTCATGAATATGAGATTAAAAATCAAAATTATGAGATAAGAAGTCGAAATTATGGGAAATAAATCAAAATTAGTAGATGAAATGTCAAAACTATGAGAGTAAAAATCGAAATTATGAGATAAAAATTCGAAATTATGGGAAATAAATCAAAATTAGGAGATGAAATGTCATAACTGTGAGATGAAAAATCGAAATTATGAGATAAAAAGTCGAAATGATGAGATAAAAAGTCGAAATTGTGGGAAATAAATCTAAATTAGGAGATGAAATGTCATAACTATGAGATGAAAAATCGAAATGACGAGATAAAAAGTCGAAATAATGGGAAATAAATCTAAATCGGGAGATGAAATGATAAATGTGCCTTTTAATTGTAATTCCAATATTTCAAAATTGTTCTTTGGGTGCAAAAAGAAACATGTTTTATTATAAATATCCTGTTAAAATTAAGTTTGTTTTTTTAATGTGTTGTCCTTTATTTTGAAAAGTGGCTTCCTGGGAATGTTATGCGTTTCCGGTCACGGTCGACGTCTCCTGCGATTTTCGTGTTGATCGTGACTAGTAGGAGGGTCTAACTTTTTTTTTTTTTTTTTGAGACGCCAACTGTGCGTTTTAAGCGTGCACTAATTCACTTTTGTGTGTTTAAGTGAGTTAATGTTTAGCATCGAGTGGGAACGTTAACACGTCTATGCTGCCAAAGATTGTTCAAACAAACAGAGGGGGGGGGGGGGGGACCGCTTTCTTTTTCTAGACACGACAAACGTTTAATATTATGTTTTTTTTTTGTTATTTGTTATTTTTAAGTGATCGCATAATAATAACAAGCTTGCTGTAAAAATCCCGGCATTAAAGCCTTTTTTTGTGAGACGTGTACAGTCAGCGGGCAAGTTTGCACGGGAGTGACTCCTCCTCGCGGGGATAAACGCTCTTTGTGCGACGTCACTTCCGGCGTCGGCTAACGGGAGATAAGAGCATATTTACGCAGCCCTCGGAAAGATAACGCCGCCGACACTTCATGTCGTAATATATATATACATTTATGTATATATATTCCAAACTTGGAGGGCGGCTTTGTTTACTTTGGCGTGTTTTTGTCCCGGCGGCCCGCCTAAAGACACGTCAGCGTCTCTCCGTGCGATGCTAGCAGCTGTTAGCTCGTTAGCTAGCGCCTGTTAGCCTGCTCGCCATCTAGCGCGCCTTCTTCTGCAGCGGTGGACGAGACGCTCTGGTAAGTGACGTCATTATGTGCTTCATTCCTCCACTTTAGGGTAATAATAATAATAATAATGCACATGAATACGCCAAGTGTCTGTGAGGTTATACTAGCGTGTTATTAAGTGCGATCTTTGAAGCTGCAGGAATCAAGATTTTGCAATAAAATGTGACGTTTAGTAAGTTCAACAGTTGTTTATTCTCATCCACACAATGTAAACATTCTAGGGAGGGAGTGTGTAGATCTTGCACACCTGAGCGGCGACACCTGCCAGCCTGCTCCCATATGGCACAAACTATTGATTGTAAACATAACATCCAGTCATGGTTTCTATTTCAGCCTTTTCTTTCTCCAGTTAAAGTTATGGAAGCTTGTATTTTCCCCCCTAAAACAAAAACTCCCCGATTTTAAGATTTTAAAAAATCGAAATGTTGAGATAAAAAAATCGAAATTATGGGAAATAAATCACAATTTTGAGATAAAATATAACAACTATGAGATTAAAAAAAAAAAAAGTCATATGTGAAATGACGTCATGATTGTTGATATAAAGAGTCGAAATTATGGAATATAAATAAAGATGAGGAGATACCATGTCATAACTATGAGATTAAAAATCGGAAAATATGAGATAAAAAAATCGAAATTATGGGAAATAAATCCAAATTAGGAGATGGAATGGCATAACTATGAAATAAAAAAATCGAAATTATGAGACCAAAAGTCGAATTTATGGGAAAAAAATCGACTTTTTGAGGTAAAAAGTCGAAATTGTGAAAAATAAATCTAAATTAGGAGATGAAATGTCATAACTGTGAGATTAAAAATCGGAAATATGAGATCGAAAATCGAAATTATGGGAAATAAATCAAAATTAGGAGATGAAATGTCATAACTATTAAATTAAAAATCAAAATTATGAGAGAAAAAGTCGAAATGATGGGAAAAAAATCGAAATTTTGAGACAAAAAGTCGAAATTATGAAAAATACATCTAAATTAGGAGATGAAATGTCATAACTATGAGATTAAAAATCGGAATTATGAGATGACAAGTCGAAATTTTGGGATATAAATCAAAATTAGGAGATGGAATGGCATAACTATGAAATTAAAAATCAAAATTATGAGACAAAAAGTCGAAATTATGGAAAAAAAATCGACATTTTGAGATAAAAAGTCGAAATTGTGAAAAATAAATCTAAATTACGAGATGAAATGTCATAACTATGAAATTAAAAATCGAAATTATGAGAGAAAAAGTCGAAATGATGGGGGGAAAAAATCGAAATTTTGAGACAAAAAATCGAAATTATGAAAAATACATCTAAATTAGGAGATGAAATGTCATAACTATGAGATTAAAAATCGGAATTATGAGATGACAAGTCGAAATTTTGGGAAATAAATCAAAATTAGGAGATGAAATGGCATAACTATGATATTAAAAATCAAAATTATGAGACAAAAAATCGAAATTATGAAAAATACATCTAAATTAGGAGATGAAATGTCATAACTATGAGATTAAAAATCGGAATTATGAGATGAAAAGTCGAAATTTTGGGAAATAAATTAAAATTAGGAGATGAAATGGCATAACTATGAAATTAAAAATCGAAATTATGAGACAAAAAGTCGAAATGTTGGGGGAAAAAATTGAAATGTTGAGATAAAAAGTCAAAATTATGATAAATAAATCAAAATTAGGAGATAAAATGTCATAACTATGAGATTAAAAATCGGAATTATGAGACAAAAAGTCGAAATTATAGAATAAAAATCGACATTTTGAGATAAGTCGAAATTGTGAAAAATAAATCTAAATTACGAGATGAAATGTCATAACTATGAAATTAAAAATTGAAATTATGAGAGAAAAAGTCGAAATGATGGGAAAAAAACGAAATTTTGAGACAAAAAGTCGAAATTATGAAAAATACATATAAATTAGGAGATAAAATGTCATAACTATGAGATTAAAAATCGGAATTATGAGATAATGGCATAACTATGAAATAAAAAAATCGAAATTATGAGACCAAAAGTCGAAATTATGGGAAAAAAATCGACTTTTTGAGGTAAAAAGTCGAAATTGTGAAAAATAAATCTAAATTAGGAGATGAAATGTCATAACTGTGAGATTAAAAATCGGAAATATGAGATCGAAAATCGAAATTATGGGAAATAAATCAAAATTAGGAGCTGAAATGTCATAACTATGAAATTAAAAATCAAAATTATGAGAGAAAAAGTCGAAATGATGGGAAAAAAATCGAAATTTTGAGACAAAAAGTCGAAATTATGAAAAATACATCTAAATTAGGAGATGAAATGTCATAACTGAGATTAAAAATCGGAATTATGAGATGACAAGTCGAAATTTTGGGATATAAATCAAAATTAGGAGATGGAATGGCATAACTATGAAATTAAAAATCAAAATTATGAGACAAAAAGTCGAAATTATGGAAAAAAAAATCGACATTTTGAGATAAAAAGTCGAAATTGTGAAAAATAAATCTAAATTACGAGATGAAATGTCATAACTATGAAATTAAAAATCGAAATTGTGAGAGAAAAAGTCGAAATGATGGGGGAAAAAAATCGAAATTTTGAGACAAAAAATCGAAATTATGAAAAATACATCTAAATTAGGAGATGAAATGTCATAACTATGAGATTAAAAATTGGAATTATGAGATGACAAGTCGAAATTTTGGGAAATAAATCAAAATTAGGAGATGAAATGGCATAACTATGAAATTAAAAATCAAAATTATGAGACAAAAAATCGAAATTATGAAAAATACATCTAAATTAGGAGATGAAATGTCATAACTATGAGATTAAAAATCGGAATTATGAAAAGGAAAGTTGAAATTTTGGAAAAATAAATTAAAATTAGGAGATGAAATGGCATAACTATGAAATAAAAAATCGAAATTATGAGACAAAAAATCGAAATTATGAAAAATACATATAAATTAGGAGATGAAATGTTATAGCTATGAGATTAAAAATCGGAATTATGAGATGACAAGTCGAAATTTTGGGAAATAAATCAAAATTAGGAGATGGAATGACATAACTATGAAATTAAAAATCGAAATTATGAGACAAAAAGTCGAAATTATGGAAAAAAAAATCGACATTTTGAGATAAAAAGTCGAAATTGTGAAAAATAAATCTAAATTACGAGATGAAATGTCATAACTGTGAGATTAAAAATCGAAATTATGAGATTAAAAAATTGAAATTATGGGAAATAAATCAAAATTAGGAGATAAAATGTCATAACAATGAAATTAAAAATCAAAATTAGGAGAGAAAAAGTCGAAATGATGGGAAAAAAAATCGAAATTTTGAGACAAAAAGTCGAAATTATGAAAAATACATCTAAATTAGGAGATGAAATGTCATAACTATGAGATTAAAAATCGGAATTATGAGATGACAAGTCGAAATTTTGGGAAATCAAAATTATGAGATGGAATGGCATAACTATGAAATTAAAAATTGAAATTATGAGATTAAAAAATCGAAATTATGGGAAATAAATCAAAATTAGCAGAAAGTGTCATAACGATGAGATTAAAAATCGAAATTATGAGATAAGAAGTCGAAATTATTGGAAATAAATCAAAATTAGGAGATACAATGTCGTAACTATGAGATTAAAAATTTAAATTATGAGATTAAAAAAAAATTAACTATGAGAAGTCACATATGATATGAAGTCATGATTAATAAAATATAGATGAGATAAGTCATAATTATGAAATTTCCGCATTATCCACATTTGGGTAAGAATATTGCACATGAATACGCCAAGTGTCTGTGAGGTTATACTAGCGTGTTATTAAGTGCGATCTTTGAAGCTGCAGGAATCAAGATTTTGCAATAAAGCAATAAAATGTGACGTTTAGTAAGTTCAACTGTTGTTTATTCTCATCCACACAATGTAAACATTCTAGGGAGGGAGTGTGTAGATCTTGCACACCTGAGCGGCGACACCTGCCAGCCTGCTCCCATATGGCACAAACTATTGATTGTAAACATAACATCCATTCATGGTTTCTATTTCAGCCTTTTCTTTCTCCAGTTAAAATTATGGAAGCTTGTATTTTCCCTCCCCTAAAACAAAAACTCCCCGATTTTAAGATTTTTAAAAATCGAAATGTTGAGATAAAAAATCGAAATTATGGGAAATAAATCACAATTTTGAGATAAAATATAACAACTATGAGATTTAAAAAAATAAATCGAAATTATGAGATAAGTCATATGTGAAATGACGTCATGATTGTTGATATAAAGAGTCGAAATTATGGAATATAAATAAAGATGAGGAGATACCATGTCATAACTATGAGATTAAAAATCGGAAATATGAGATTAAAAAATCGAAATTATGGGAAATAAATCCAAATTAGGAGATGAAATGGCATAACTATGAAATAAAAAAATCGAAATTATGAGACCAAAAGTCGAAATTATGGAAAAAAAATCGACATATTGAGGTAAAAAGTCGAAATTGTGAAAAATAAATCTAAATTACGAGATGAAATGTCATAACTATGAGATTAAAAATCGAAATTATGAGATTAAAAAATTGAAATTATGGGAAATACATCAAAATTAGGAGATAAAATGTCATAACTATGAGATTAAAAATCGAAATTATGAGATAAAAAGATGAAATTATGGGAAATAAATCTAATTTAGGAGATAAAATGTTATAACTATGAGATTAAAAATCGAAATTATGAGATAAAAAGTCGACAATATGAGATAAATCACATATGAGAGGAAGTCATGATTATTGAAATAAAGAGTTGAAAATATGGGAAATAAATCAAAATTAGGAGATTAAATGTCATAACTGTGAGATTAAAAATCGGAATTATGAGATAAAAAATCGAAATTATGGGAAATAAATCAAAATTCGGAGTTAAAATATAACAACTATGAGATTTTAAAAAAATCGAAATTATGAGATTTAAAAAATCGGAAATTATTAAATATAAATCTAAATTAGGAGATGAAATGTCCTAACTATGAGATGAAAAATCGAAATTATGAGATAAAAATTCGAAATTATGGGAAATAAATCTAAATTAGGAGATACAATTTCTTAACTGATATTAAAAATCAAAATCATGAGATAAAAAAAAATTGAAATTATGGGAAATAATTCAAAATTAGGAGATAAAATGTCATAACAGATTAAAAATCGAAATTATGAGATAAAAAGTCGACAATATGAGATAAATCACATATGAGATGAAGTCATGATTATTGAAATAAAGAGTTGAACATATGGGAAATAAATCAAAATTAGGAGATTAAATGTCATAACTGTGAGATTAAAAATCGGAATTATGAGATAAAACATCGAAATTATGGGAAATAAATCAAAATTCGGAGATAAAATATAACAACTATGAGATTAAAAAAAAATCGAAATTATGAGATTTAAAAAATCAAAATTATGAAATATAAATCTAAATTAGGAGATGAAATGTCCTAACTATGAGATGAAAAATCGAAATTATGACATAAAAAGTCGAAATTATGGGAAATAAATCTAAATTAGGAGATACAATTTCTTAACTGATATTAAAAATCAAAATCATGAGATAAAAAAAATTGAAATTATGGGAAATAAATCAAAATTAGGAGATAAAATGTCATAACTATGAGATTAAAAATCGAAATTATGAGATAAAAAGTCGACGATATGAGATAAATCACATATGAGATGAAGTCATGATTATTGAAATAAAGAGTTGAACATATGGGAAATAAATCAAAATTAGGAGATAAAATGTCATAACTGTGAGATTAAAAATCGGAATTATGAGATAAAAAATCGAAATTATGGAAAATAAATCAAAATTAGCAGATAAAGTGTCATAACGATGAGATTAAAAATCGAAATTATGAGATGAAAAATCGAAATTATGGGAAATAAATCAAAATTAGGAGATGAAATGTCCTAACTATGAGATTCAAAATCAAAATTATGAGATAAAAAAATCGAAATTATGGGGAATAAATCAAAATTAGGAGATGAAATGTTATAACTACGAGATTAAAAATCGAAATTATGAGATACAAAGTCAAAATTATGGGAAATAAATCAAAATTCTGAGATGAAATGTCATAACTATGAGATGAAATATCAAAATTATGAGATAAAAAATCAAAATTATGGGAAATAAATCAAAAATAGTAGATGAAATGTCATAACTTCATTATTTTGACTTTCTTATCTCATAATTCTGACTTTTTATCACAAAATTTTGATTTACCATTGGGTTGTTTTTTAATTTATTTCGTGGCGAAAACGGTCTTCCATATAAAGTAGTAGTTTAAGCGAGGCTTTTCGAAGGGTGTGCATTTTTTTTTTCCATTCATGTAAACAAACATAAAAAAGCATCCTTTTTTTAAATAAAAAAAAAGCTTCATAATAATAATATTGTACAGAGCATTTTTATTGTTAATTGATATCACTTGTTTGACAAAGTCTTTACTGCAACGTGAGAACACGACAAACCCTCTAGCCCGCTATCGGACCCCGCTATTACCTAATTGGGCTGTTCAAGTACACAAATATGAGCTCAAATACAATGAATGTGTACTTAAACAGGCAAAAAGTACAGTTTTGAAGTGTTTTCCACTAAATATGGCGTGGCGTGTTAACAACAACTGTGCTGAATTTTCTTCTCCCCAAGGGTGTCATGGCGGATGGCATCATGAGCAAGGCCGCCACCATGGAGATCCCCATCAACAGCAACGGCAACACAGGGACGCTGCCCGAGGACGACGGCCTGGAACAGGTGGGCGACGTGGCTACGCGGGCGCCCCTTAGTCAGAGTGCTGCAACCACGGCCTGGACTCGTCTGTCACACAAAGAGTCCGGCCCACGTTCTAGAGCGGCTTTTGTCGCACTTCAATGCGTGCGTGGGTGCTTGCACAATGGCGGTGCAGCTAAAAGTGTGTGCTCCTCCGGCGACACGGAGGCAAACCCTAAACTAGCTTGCAACAGGTGGAATGTGGCAATAGCGTATATATATTGACACATACGGATAGGTAAATAAACAACTTCACGCTTGAAGTTATTAACTGTGAGCAAATTCCCAACAGCCCGTTTAATGCGTCTTAAACGGGAACTGCACTTTTTATTTGTATTATATTTTATCATTCACAGTCATTATGAGAGACAAGAACACACATTTTGGGGGGATTTTAAAGATATACATATATAATGTAGTAACAGACACCTTCATAACAATATGTAATATGTACAATATACACACTGCAAGTATATATATAATGTAGTAACAGACACCTTCATAACAACATGTAATATGTACAATATACACACTGCAAGTATACATATATAATGTAGTAACAGACACCTTCATAACAATATGTAATATGTACAATATACACACTGCAAGTATATATATAATGTAGTAACAGACACCTTCATAACAATATGCAATATGTACAATATACACACTGCAAGTATATATATATAATGTAGTAACAGACACCTTCATAACAATATGTAATATGTACAATATACACACTGCAAGTATATATATAATGTAGTAACAGACACCTTCATAACAATGTGTAATATGTACAATATACACACTGCAAGTATATATATAATGTAGTAACAGACACCTTCATAACAATATGTAATATGTACAATATACACACTGCAAGTATATATATAATAATGTAACAGACACCTTCATAACAATATGTAATATGTACAATATGCACACTGCAAGTATATATATAATGTAGTAACAGACACCTTCATAACAATATGTAATATGTACAATATACACACTGCAAGTATATATATATAATGTAGTAACAGACACCTTCATAACAATATGTAATATGTACAATATACACACTGCAAGTATATATATAATGTAGTAACAGACACCTTCATAACAACATGTAATATGTACAATATACACACTGCAAGTATATATATAATGTAGTAACAGACACCTTCATAACAACATGTAATATGTACAATATACACACTGCAAGTATATATATAATGTAGTAACAGACACCTTCATAACAATATATAATAGGTTTTATATACACACTGCAAGTATATATATATAATGTAGTAACAGACACCTTCATAACAACATGTAATATGTACAATATACACACTGCAAGTATATATATAATGTAGTAACAGACACCTTCATAACAATATGTAATATGTACAATATACACACTGCAAGTATATATATAATGTAGTAACAGACACCTTCATAACAATATGTAATATGTACAATATACACACTGCAAGTATATATACCATGTAGTAACAGATACCTTCATAACAATATGTAATATGTACAATATACACACTGCAAGTATATATATAATGTAGTAACAGACACCTTCATAACAATATGTAATATGTACAATATACACACTGCAAGTATTTATATAATGTAGTAACAGACACCTTCATAACAATATGTAATATGTACAATATACACACTGCAAGTATATGTATAATGTAGTAACAGACACCTTCATAACAATATGTAATATGTACAATATACACACTGCAAGTATATATATAATGTAGTAACAGACACCTTCATAACAATATGTAATATGTACAATATACACACTGCAAGTATATATATATATATATATACAATGTAGTAACAGACACCTTCATAACTATATGTATTATGTACAATATTTACCGTATTTTGGTCTTTTTAATCATTGCCGGAACTAATTCCTCAGCGAGTTTAATTTCCGTTTCCATAGCAACGCACCTCTGACTTCTGGCAACAACAGTGTTCCCACTTCCGGAATCAAACGTCAGTGCGTTCTAATCATGGCGGACTTGGCAATAGACAACCAAGACGACTATTCACAACCGTATCTTTTTGAAGCTGAATATACTGAGGATGAACTACTGCTTATATGTAAGCCAGCACGGAGGAAGAGCGAGAGAAGCCGAGAGAGTGAGCTGAAAGTGACTTCAAAGCTGCAAAATGTGGAACTTGAAGCCAAGCTATTTCGACATAAATGGAGTGCTTACCCCCCAAAAACCGTACCGAGCCAAAATACTAATAGAGAGTGGTTGGGCATCGCTCTCTACACGGCCAAAATAAGAGAAATTAACTGCTAACAGTGCGTTTACTATTGACGGACATTGTAGTCGGTAGTGCAAAATATTTCTGAAGATTTGCCAGGTGAGAAGCAGGAAAACACACCTCCAGCTCAACAGCCTTGTGGGGACCTTGTGACACAAAAGCTGTGCTGGAACCCACTGGAAAAAAGGGGGTGTTTGTGTGGAAAAAGGCCAGTGAGGCGGTGCAGGTAATCTGAGAAGGTGCAGGTCAGGTGGGCCGGGTCACTCCTTGAACAAACGCACCCAACATCCTGGAGGAGAAAAATAAACCGGCAGTTGATTGCTAACCAAACTGTGTGTGTAAGTGTGAGCTGTTGTGTTTACCCAGCATGCCGGTTGCCATAGCAACTCCGCAATTAGGAGGAAAGTGGCCGTGCTTTTGTGCTCCCGCGGTCTGCTTTCCAACATGGAGGCTGCAAGGACGTCTGCTTCTTCTGCCACTTTTCCACCAAGCAGTACATTTTAAGAACATGGAGGCTGCAAGGACGTCTGCTTCTTCTGCCACTTTTCCACCAAGCAGTACATTTTAAGAAGACAGTGGCCCACCAAAAATATATAAACACGCGCCAAAAAAAAGTACCAAAGAAATATGCTGCGAGTTCACAGAAAAAGAAGGAAGTTATTATCAAGGACGGTAAAACTGAGGGATATTTGCCACTAAAGGCGTAATATGTGCAACGTGTACTGTGTGTTTTTGCCTTTGCATCATATTTGTGTATGGGGTGTATAAACACTAATGCGCCTGTCCGCCACTCCACATTACAGTACAGTACAGTAGGAGTGCTACAAAAATGATTCACATCCAAATCCTGATTTTTATTTATTCCTAAATTAATTTTTAACATTTTACATTACATTTTACATACTTTTTTTTTTTGTTGCAATTTTCTTTTTAAATTTCTTAATTTTTTAAAAACAACTTTTATATTTATTGTTTTAATTAAAATAAATTTTTAATAGAGATGTCCGATAATATCGGCCGGCCGATAATATCGGCCGGCCGATATTATCGGCCGATAAATGCTTTAAAATGTAATATCGGAAATTATCGGTATCGTTTTTTTTTATTATCGGTATCGTTTTTTTTTTTTTTTTTTTTTTTTATGAAATCCACATAAAAAACACAAGATACACTTACAATTTGTGCTTAGTACTTTATGAATTTGTCACCTATGTTTTAAGAGTTCTTGTAACCTTTACCTCAGGAAAAACGTGAAAAACACACACTGTGTTGATGTTTTACTCGTTTTATACCGCACAGGCTTGAAAGTTAACAGGAGATGGCAGTAAAAACACATAATCATAGTTCATTGTCACATCACTGTACCATGTTCATGAATTGAAAATAATAATAATAGTAATAATAATTAGAGATGTCCGATAATATCGGTCTGCCGATATTATTGGCCGATAAATGCGTTAAAATGTAATATCGGAAATTATCGGTATCGTTTTTTTTATTATCAGTATCGGTTTTTTTGGTTTTTAAAAAAATTTTTTTTATTAAATCCACATAAAAAACACAAGATACACTTACAATTAGTGCACCAACCCAAAAAACCTCCCTCCCCCATTTACACTCATTCACACAAAAGGGTTGTTTCTTTCTGTTATTAATATTCTGCTTCCTACATTATATATCAATACAGTCTGCAAGGAATACAGTCCGTAAGCACACATGATTGTGCGTGCTGCTGCTCCACTAATAGTACTAACCTTTAACAGTTAATTTTACAAATTTTCATTAATTACTAGTTTCTATGTAACTGTTTTTATATTGTTTTACTTTCTTTTTTATTCAAGAAAATGTTTTTAATTTATTTATCTTATTTTATTTGATTCATTTTTTTAAAAAGTACCTTATCTTCACCATACCTGGTTGTCCAAATTAGGCATGATAATGTGTTAATTCCACGACTGTATATATCGGTTGATATCGGTATCGGTTGATATCGGTATCGGTAATTAAAGAGTTGGACAATATCGGCATATCGGATACCGGCAAAAAGCCATTATCGGACATACCTAATAATAATTCTCCGTGGTCCAGAAGTTGCAGACATTCTCCGTGTATGTTTTACACTTGAAAAGTGTTTGTTCGTCTTAAACATTCTTTTATATTCCAACTAGGGTTGTACGGTATACCGGTATTAGTATAGTACCGCGATACTATTGAATCATATTTGGTACTATACCGCCTCTGAAAAGTACTGGATTCACACCTAACATCTACTGTAATGATACCATGTACGGGAGCGTATAAAGTCGGTACTACTATGATTACGTCGATATTTTTTGCCATCACAACATCTCATTTAGTTTTTTTTAAATTTATATTATGTTTATGAACTCAGGAAATACGTCCCTGGACACATGAGGACTTTGCATATGACCAATGTATGATCCTGTAACTACTTGGTATCGGATTGATACCCAAATGTGTGGTATCATCCAAAACTAATGTAAAGTATCAAAGAAGAGAAGAATAAGTGATTATTACATTTTAACAGAAGTGTAGATAGAACATGTTAAAAGAGAAAGTAAGCAGATATTAACAGTAAATGAACAAGTAGATTAATAATCCCTTTTTACAGCTTGTCCCTCATAATGCTGACAAAATAATAAATAGATAAATGACACAATATGTCACTGCATACGTCAGCAGACTAATTTGTTTACTTACTACTAAACGGCAAGTTGTGTAGTATGTTCACTATTTTATTTAAGGACTAAATTACAATAATAAACATATGTTTGATGTACCCTAAGATTTTTTTGTTAAAATAAAGCCAATAATGACATTTTTTGTGGTCTCCTTTATATAGAAAAGTACCGAAAAGTATCGAAATAATTTTGGTACCGGTACCAAACTATTGCAGCACTAGTTCCGACACGTTTACCCTCACCATGTCAGGAGCATTTGCCAACTGTCGAGAACGATCTATAGCGCTCAGTTTTGTTGAGAAAAGATGGGAGATTATCATCACACCTCAACATCTCCAACATGTAAAATCTGCCTGTGTATGTTGTTCATCGCCTCACTCCGGATGAATAAAGGTAGACTAAAGATACACCCGTAAATAGGACGTGAGGAGGTTCACGTGTTGCTGAGTGTGTACTTACTACATTACCCAGAAGGCTTAGCGCTGTAGGTCGGCCTGAGCTACTGAACATAGAGTTGATATATTGTTGTTCGCGCTTCGTCCACACAAGATGAGCACCGCTTTGGAGATTTAATTCGCGGGGATTTGCATGAATTAGCACATGGAAAATTCCTGGGTAACGATTCGGTCCGATTCCATTTAGAATCGACTCAACGCGTGTCTTGAGTCAAACCGATTTTCGCCACTTGGTGTAATAATTCTAATGAAACCTTTTTCACTACCGGATAGAAAAGCTCCTCCTGGCTGTTGATTCTTATAAAAAAATAAAAATTGTTTGAAAATTGATGAATCGATTTAAGAATCGGGATGCCAAAGAATCGCGATTCGGATGTGAATCGATTTTTTTCATCATCACCGCTCGCCATCCCCAGGTCTCGCACATGTCAACGTGTATGATTTTCTTTGACATCTTTCGACCTCATTTCCTGATTTCTGTCACATTTCTTCCCCCCCCCCTCCCCCTCCCCTTCCTGTTTGTGCCTGTTGTTTTTGGTTGGTGGTCTGTGTGCAGGCTGCTAAGCTGCAGTGGCGTTTAGATGAGAAGGTAGGAAGCTGCCGAGGCGCCAGGGTGAGCAGACGTTTGTGCCTTTTGTGTGTTTGTGTTTACCGTTGGGGTCACGGGCGTGTCCGCGTGTTGCCACTAATTTACTAAGTTGTGTGCATATATTGAGAGCAGGCATTTAACACACTCATAATTCATCCTTCATGTACACTAAGTGTCATCTCACTAATGGAGTAAGGTTGATCTCTGACATGTTGTGGATAATCTCCTGCCCCAAATTGCAGTTTACAAAAGTTTGTGTGTTTCTGTGCACTCTACTGCTGCACTTTACAGCTTCTCTACTCTTTTACTTTCCTCTACACCAGGGGTGTCCAAACTTTTCAAAAACCAATACAATTATTTAGAGGTTTTTTTAACCTTTAGTGCTCTCCTCAAGTTGGGTCCTGGGGACCCGGACGGGTCTCGGTCATCAAAACAATTATAAGTCAAATATTAATTTATTTAAAAAAAAGTATTCAACACTTAAATCTCCAAATCAACATCAGGTATATCTGTTGATGAAAAGTAAAAATGTAAATGTTTAAAAAAATACATTTTAAAACCTTGTTTTATGGCAAAAATATAAATTATGCTATATCTTTCCCCAAAAAAGATTTTAAAAGTGGGGTATTTGATGTGAAGTAATTGGAGCCTTTAACGGGTCAATAATTCATAAAAACATCGATTTTAATTTGTTATTTTTTGGGTAATGACAGATTTTTTAAAAATCCCACTGAAATTCTTGGGGATTTAAAAAGGCTTATTTTATTTTAAAGTGGAATTTTCGACGTGAAGAAATAGGAACCTTGAATATGTCAATAATTCATAACATTGATTTTGATTTATTATTATTTATAAGCAATGACTGTTTTAAAGACAAAAAACAGCCTGCATGGCATCTTTGTGGTTTTAGTCAACATTGCAACTTTTTCTCGTTACATTTCACCGGTTTACTCTTTTATTATATTTTTTGTTATATATATATATACATATTTTATTTTTTATTTTTTTTACTTCAGGTCTATCTGTTGATGTAAAGTTAAAATAAATGTTTTAATTTTTTATATTTATGTATTATTTATTTATATTTCATTACATTTTACCTGTTTGCTCTTTTATTACAATTGTGTGTATATATATATATATATATATATATATATATATATATATATATATATATATATATATATATATATATATATATATATATATATATATATATATGTATGTATAATATTATTAAAAAAATATTTTTTTATTATTTTATTTAATTTTTATTTTTTTTACTTCATGACTATCTGTTGATGTAAAGTAAAAATACATATTATTTGTATATATATTTATGCCCTTTTTGGCAAAAACATATAATATGAAATATTTCCCCCCGAAAGATTTTAAAAGTGGGTCAATAAGTCATAACATTGATTTTAATTCGTTATTATTTTTGGGGTGATTACAGATTTAAAAAATCACACAAACATTTTTGGGGATCTGAAAAAGTCATAGAAGTACATACATGTTTTTGTTTTTAACTTTCAATGCTTAAGTTTCTAGATAAACTTTAGATCTATCCGAATAAATGTTTTAATTATTTTTACATGTTTTTGTTTTATGCCCTTTTTGGCAAAAAAAAACTTTTTATATGGCAACTACACAAAGTATACAATATTTTCCCACAAAATATTTCAAAGTGGAATTTTTGATGTGAAGTAATTGGAACCTTGAATATGTCAAGCATTCATAACATTGATTTTGATTCATTATTATTTATAAGAATTGACCGTTTTAAAGACAAAAAACAGCCTGCATGGCATCTTTGTGGTATTAGTCAACATTGCAACTTTTTCTCGTTACATTTCACCGGTTTGCTCTTTTATTATACTTTTTTGTTATATATATATATATATATATATATATATATATATATATATATATATATATATATATATATATATATATCTTGTGTGGTTTGCTCTTTTATTATACTTTTTTGTTATATATATATATATATATATAACAAAAAAGTATAATAAAAGAGCAAACAGGTAAAATGTAACGAAATATAAATAAATAATACATAAATATAAAAAATTTAAACATTTTAAACATACTTTTTTGTTATATATATTTTATTCAATTTATTAATTTTTTTACTTCAGGTCTATCTGTTGATGTAAAGTTTAAATAAATGTTACATTTTTTTTATATTTATTTATTTATATTTCATTACATTTTACCTGTTTGCTCTTTTTACAATTTTATATATATATATATATATATATATATATATATATATATATATATATATATATATATATATATATTTATATATATATATTTATATATATATATATATATATGTAATATATATATACTGTATATATATATATATATATATATATATATATATATATATATATATAATTATTATAAAACAATCTTTTTTAATTATTTAATTTATTTATTTAATTTTTTACTTCATGTCTATCTGTTGATGTAAAGTAAAAATAAATATTAATTTTTGTTTATATTTATGCCCTTTTTGGCAAAAACATAAAATGTGCAATATTTCCCCCCCAAAAGATTTTAAAAGTGGGTCAAAAATTCGTAACATTTGATTTTAATTCGTTATTATTTTTGGGGTAATGACAGATTTTAAAAACCACACAAATTATTGGGGATCTGAAAAAGTACATACATTTTTTTGTTTTTAATTTTCAATGCTTAAGTTTCTAGATAAACTTTAGATCTATCCGATTATATGTTTACACGTTTTTGTTTTTGGCAAAAACAACTTTTTATATGGCAAGTACACAACATATACAATATTTTACCACAAAATATTTTAAAGTGGAATTTTTGATGTGAAGTAATTGGAACCTTAAATATGTCAAGCATTAATAACATGGATTTTGATTCATTATTATTTTTTCAGCAAAGACAGTTTTAAAGACAAAAAACCAGCCTGCATGGCAGCTATGTTTTATTAGTGGCAACATTGCAACTTTTTCTTATTACATTTCTCCCTTTTGCTCTTTTGTTAAACTTTTTTATTTAATGCAATTTTAATAATGAGCCTTTTAAAAATGAGCTGCGGGTCATAAAATAGCACACTTTGGACACCCCTCCTCTACGCTGTCCTTGTCACATGTTTTTAGACTCCACGTCTCTGCCACCCTTCCTGTAGCGATAGCATCAAGTGGGTCACATGACCTCCACCTCTCCGTCGCCTGAAGAGAGGGAGAGTTGAAGACGTGAAAGGAGACGCGTAGACGTTGTAAAAACACTCACTTGCCCTCACTCTCACCCCTTGTGGCCTTGGCAGGACCTGCAGCAGGTGATGGTGTCGGGTCCAAACCTCAACGAGACCAGCATCGTGTCCGGGGGCTACGGGGGCACGGCGGAGGGAATCATCCCCACCGGCTCCATCAAAGGTACCAGCCTCGTCTCTCGGTTCTGGTGTCGGCCCTGATGAATCGTTCTAAGAACCTTGGAGATCGTGTGGAATGTAGACAAAGACAGGCCTCTTGCAGTTAGTTTTCTGCCTAAATGGGCTGCCCTATATGTAAATAGTAAGGAACCAAACTCCAAAGTAACACAGTTCCTTCAGTGTAAACATGCTCCAAGGCATAATGTTACCACACAAAGGCTTGACTAGTTTGCCGCTTAAACGGGCTGCCTTATAATCAGAATTAAAAACGGTTCATTTTTAGTGTTGAAATCAAACTAAAAAGTTAAATTTCTTGTCAGGTTCAAACACCGATGACATCTATTAGACAAGACAAGAAGCAAAAGAAATCAAACAGAGACAGGATTCAATTTAGCTCATGAGGAGAGCGCCTGTGTGCCTGCACTCCACTTTTATTTGTGCCTTTTTCTGGTTACATAGCATTACATTACATTACGCAGCTGCTCCTAAGGGGAGGTGGTCATAAACCGCTGTTGCACTCGGTCATAAACGGTTCAAAGAAAAGGTGCCTGGAGCGAAGTCAGGACCTGCTTCCTCTCCGCTTTGTAGATCTCGGGTCATGACAAAATCTTCCTGTGGCTGACAATAAATCAAAGAAACCGACACCTCCATGTCGCATCCCATCGCACACAGTGGAGTTTTGCAAGCCTTTTGCTCGATAAGATGAACGACAGCTTTTGTCTTCTCGCAGGGCGAGCTGAACTCAATGTAACCCAAAGTTGTGTGATAACTTCCATACAATTATTCTGACATTTCTTAAAATATAGATATGTCCAGAGCATAATGCTACTACACAGGCCCGATTACTGCTAAAAGGGGTTGCCTTATATATAAAATCATAAAGTAAACTAAGATTTAGTGGGAAACTATTGAAATCGAACTAAAAAGTTTCTTAAAATATGAATATTTCCAGAGCATATTGCTACAACGAAGAGGCGGCCTGATTAGTTTACTGCCTAAACGGGCTGCCCTATATTTAGAACCCTGAAGTAAACACACAAACTTTAGCGTGGAACCATTAAATCAATCATTAAAATAAAAATAAAAAGTAACAAAATGTATGTTGTGGCATTCTTAATTCCGCAACGCTGAGGCCCAACTAGTTATACTCTTCCATATCATCGTCAGGAACGTGGTTTGTCGTGATCACAATCTGCAGACGACAGCGGGAGGCAGAGTGCAGGTAAAAAGGTATCTACTGGTTAAACCAAAAACAAACAAACGCCAAGTGCCGCTGAGAAAAGACATTGAAGCTTAGGGATGGCTGTGCAGAACGAAGCTGAAACTGAACTGGCTGCAAAGTAAACAAAAACAGAATGCTGGACGACAGCAAAGACTTACAGTGTGTGGAGCAGCAGACGGCGTCCACAAAGTACATCCGTAAATGACATGACAATCAACAACAAAAATAGGAGCGCAAGACAAGAACTAAAACACTACACACAGGAAAAAAGCAAAAAAGTCCAAATAAGTCAGGGCGTGATGTGACAGGTGGTGACAGTACACCTACTTTGAGACAAGAGCTATATTGATGCATGCTTGGTTTGAATTCATATCCAACAATTGCGAGAACAACTTTTTACTGTGCTGGGTTTCATTGTTTAATGTTTTCTGCTGGTGGTGTGCCTCGAGATTTTTTAAATGAAAACACATTTTTAATTTATTTTTTATTTTTATTTTCTTTCATAAACAAACACAATCATGTGTGCTTACGGACTGTATCCCTGCAGACTGTATTGATCTGCATTGATATATAATGTATATATTGTGTTTTTTATGTTGATTTAATAAAAAATTAAATCAAATAAAAAATATTATTTTTTATTTTATTTTTCGGGTGGTTGGGGACCACTTCTCTATACGACAGCAATACTGTTTACTAAGAATATGTCACTAAAAAAGCTAGTCAAAGATCCTCTATACGACAGCAATACTGTTTACTAAGAATATGTCACTAAAAAAAGCTAGTCAAAGATCCTCTATATGACAATAATACTGTTTTCTAAGAATATGTCACTAAAAAAGCTAGTCAAAGATCCTCTATATGACAGCAATACTGTTTACTAAGAATATGTCACTAAAAAAAGCTAGTCAAAGATCCTCTATATGACAGCAATACTGTTTACTAAGAATATGTCACTAAAAAAAGCTAGTCAAAGATCCTCTATATGACAGCAATACTGTTTACTAAGAATGTCACTAAAAAAAGCTAGTCAAAGATCCTCTATATGACAGCAATACTGTTTACTAAGAATATGTCACTAAAAAAAGCTAGTCAAAGATCCTCTATATGACAGCAATACTGTTTACTAAGAATATGTCACTAAAAAAAGCTAGTCAAAGATCATCTATATGACAGCAATACTGTTTACTAAGAATATGTCACTAAAAAAAAGCTAGTCAAAGATCCTCTATATGACAGCAATACTGTTTACTAAGAATGTCACTAAAAAAAGCTAGTCAAAGATCTTCTATATGACAGCAATACTGTTTACTAAGAATATGTCACTAAAAAAAGCTAGTCAAAGATCCTCTATACGACAGCAATACTGTTTACTAAGAATATGTCACTAAAAAAAGCTAGTCAAAGATCCTCTATATGACAGCAATACTGTTTACTAAGAATATGTCACTAAAAAAAGCTAGTCAAAGATCCTCTATATGACAGCAATACTGTTTACTAAGAATATGTCACTAAAAAAAGCTAGTCAAAGATCCTCTATATGACAGCAATACTGTTTACTAAGAATATGTCACTAAAAAAAGCTAGTCAAAGATCATCTATATGACAGCAATACTGTTTACTAAGAATGTCACTAAAAAAAGCTAGTCAAAGATCCTCTATACGACAGCAATACTGTTTACTAAGAATATGTCACTAAAAAAAGCTAGTCAAAGATCCTCTATATGACAGCAATACTGTTTACTAAGAATATGTCACTAAAAAAAGATAGTCAAAGATCTTCTATATGACAGCAATACTGTTTACTAAGAATATGTCACTAAAAAAAGCTAGTCAAAGATCCTCTATACGACAGCAATACTGTTTACTAAGAATATGTCACTTAAAAAAAGCTAGTCATAGATCTTCTATATAACAGCAATACTGTTTACTAAGAATATGTCACTAAAAAAAGCTAGTCAAAGATCCTCTATATGACAGCAATACTGTTTACTAAGAATATGTCACTAAAAAAAGCTAGTCAAAGATCCTCTATATGACAGGAATACTGTTTTCTAAGAATATGTCACTAAAAAAAGCTAGTCAAAGATCCTCTATATGACAGCAATACTGTTTTCTAAGAATATGTCACTTAAAAAAGCTAGTCAAAGATCCTCTATATGACAGCAATACTGTTTACTAAGAATATGTCACTAAAAAAAGCTAGTCAAAGATCCTCTATATGACAGCAATACTGTTTACTAAGAATATGTCACTAAAAAAAGCTAGTCAAAGATCCTCTATATGACAGCAATACTGTTTACTAAGAATATGTCACTAAAAAAAGCTAGTCAAAGATCCTCTATATGACAGCAATACTGTTTACTAAGAATACATCACTAAAAAAAAGCTAGTCAAAGATCCTCTATATGACAGCAATACTGTTTACTAAGAATGTCACTAAAAAAAAGCTAGTCAAAGATCCTCTATATGACAATAATACTGTTTTCTAAGAATTTGTCACTAAAAAAGCTAGTCAAAGATCCTCTATATGACAGCAATACTGTTTTCTAAGAATATGTCACTAAAAAAAGCTAGTCAAAGATCCTCTATATGACAATAATACTGTTTTCTAAGAATATGTCACTAAAAAAAGCTAGTCAAAGATCCTCTATATGACAATAATACTGTTTTCTAAGAATATGTCACTAAAAAAAGCTAGTCAAAGATCCTCTATATGACAGAAATTCTGTTTTCTAAGAATATGTCACTAAAAAAAGCTAGTCAAAGATCCTCTATACGACAGAAATTCTGTTTTCTAAGAATGTCTCTAAAAAGCCAGTCAAAGATCCTGTATTTGACGGGAATACTGTTTTCTAAGCTAAAAGTGGCCTTCCTGCTAACGAGCGCTGGCATTCAGAGTGGACGAACCTTTTAGCTAGCTGTGTGGGCGCTAATAACGTTTGTGTCCCCCAGGCCCGGCTGTGCGCTACAACGCCGACTTTAACAAACGGATCCCCGTCACAGGACTAGGTGGCTCCTTCCTTTCCTAACGGCACCCGTGGAGAGCCTCTTTCCCAAAAAAAAAAACGTCTCCAGAAATGAATGTAGAACTGTGTCTTTTTGGGAACAGGCTCTTCAAAGTTCCTCTTTTTCCACTACATCTTTGCTTTTTGTTGTGGGGCTTCTTCCAGAGATCGACCGATTATTGGCGCCCATATTTGGTATTTCTGACTTTTTTTATATATATATATATATAACTACATCAGCAGATACAACATATACACATATGGTACCAGTATTTAAAAAGTAAATAATAAGCACTGCTCAAGTTTGTCTTGCATGAGATATAATCTCTTTTCGCTGGAGCCAATTTTTCTAATAGAAGTATGAAAAATACTCTTGTTAATAATTTCACCCAAATATTAAGTTAAAGTTAAAGTTATGTTTTAATATCTGACAGGATATTTATTTGAATTCTTCTCCAGTCTGTTTTCACTGCAGTCGCCTACAATTCGTCTTCTCTGCTTCCCTGCCAAAACGTGCTTCTTCTTTTTTTGGCGGTAAATCCAGTTTTTGTCCTTCCTTCCCCACGTCTTCCAGCTCAAGTGATTCCATCAAATAACGTGACACAGATGGACGAAAAGGTATCTCTGCCAAAAACCAAATAAATAAGAGATTATTAAATAAGTGAAGAAGGAGCAGGCAGCAGCTCGCACATTCTCATACTTTCTGTAACATCCAGGAAGAAATGATGTCAGCCCTCTTGAAAAATGTCTCAACCACAATCTATGTGAAGGTGCCCAGAATTGTTTTTATTCAAATGTTCACAATATTTCAGGGTTACCTTAAACTATATTAAATATATTATAAAATGGAGTAAATGAGTTATTGTGATGTAGAGAAATGCCATATTTTGACCAATTTTCCCAGGAGATGTTCTATATTTTGAATAAAATGTTGATGCTCCTCTTAGACATGCGTAATAAAGGTGTTTGCTGCTAGATTAAACACAACATTAAACATGTCGCTACTGGTCCCACTTTTCCTCAAAAATAATGTTCAAAAAACAACTTAAAGCAGTGGTCCCCAAAACAAAAATACAATATATATATATATGTATAAAATAGGTTGATTGGCAACACTAAATGGTCCCTAGTGTGTGAATGTGAGTGTGAATGTCTGTCTGTGTTGGCCCTGCGATGAGGTGGCGACTTGTCCAGGGTGTACACCGCCTTCCGCCCGAATGCAGCTGAGATAGGCTCCAGCACCCCCCGCGAACCCGGAGGGAAGAAGCGGTAGAAAATGGATGGATGGATGGATAATTTCAATTATTATTATTTTTTAATCTGTCCTTTCTAATCCATTTTCTACCGCTTGTTACTCTCGGGGTCTCCTAGCTACTCAGGCAAATCATATTGTCCAAAATCCGGCCCGCGGGAAGTCCCAAGTGAAAAAAAAAAAATATATATATATATATATATATTAGGGCTGCAACTAACGATTAATTTGATAATCGATTAATCTGTCGATTATTACTTCGATTAATCGATTAATAATCGGATAAAAGAGACAAACTACATTTCTATCCTTTCCAGTATTTTATTGAAAAAACAGCATACTGGCACCATACTTATTTTGATTATTGTTTCTCAGCTGTTTGTACAT
>NC_084735.1:1477037-1482037 GCF_033978785.1 Entelurus aequoreus | reverse complement strand
CAGCATTAACACGCTGGTCAACAAGACCATGGAGGACACCCTCATGACCATCAAGATGTACGAAAACGCCAGGTAAGCACTTTTCCAGGGTCGCCCTGCAGATTACATGCACAATCTGGGGGGCGTGAAAAAGTGCACGTACACTAGAGGTGTGAATAAGTGTTATAATGAAGACAACACATGATGTAAGTGTCTATATTAGTTACATTAACCTACTATCAAAATGACTTTAAAAGTCTTATATAAGTGTTATAATGAAGGCAACACATGATGTAAGTGTCTATATCAGCTATATTAGCCTACTATCAAAATGACTTTAAAAGTCTTACATAAGTGTTATAATGAAGACAACACATGAGATAAGTGTCTCTATTAGTTACATTAACCTACTATCAAAATGACTTTAAAAGTCTTATATAAGTGTTATAATGAAGACAACACATGAGATAAGTGTCTATATTAGTTACATTAACCTACTATCAAAATGACTTTAAAAGTCTTATATAAGTGTTATAATGAAGACAACACATGAGATAAGTGTCTATATTAGTTACATTAACCTACTATCAAAATGACTTTAAAAGTCTTATATAAGTGTTATAATGAAGACAACACATGATGTAAGTGTCTATATTAGCTATATTAGCCTACTATCAAAATGACTTTAAAAGTCTTATATAAGTGTTATAATGAAGACAACACATGATGTAAGTGTCTATATTATTTATATTAGCCTACTATCAAAATGACTTTAAAAGTCTTATATAAGTGTTATAGTGAAGAAAACACATGATGTAAGTGTCTATATTAGTTATATTAGCCTACTATCAAAATGACTTTAAAAGTCTTATATAAGTGTTATAATGAAGACAACACATGATGTAAGTGTCTATATTAGTTATATTAGCCTACTATCAAAATGACTTTAAAAGTCTTATATAAGTGTTATAATGAAGGCAACACATGATGTAAGTGTCTATATTAGCCTACTATCAAAATGACTTTAAAAGTCTTACATAAGTGTTATAATGAAGACAACATATGATGTAAGTGTCTATATTAGCTATATTAGCCTACTATCAAAATGACTTTAAAAGTCTTATATAAGTGTTATAATGAAGACAACACATGAGATAAGTGTCTATATTAGTTACATTAACCTACTATCAAAATGACTTTAAAAGTCTTATATAAGTGTTATAATGAAGACAACACATGAGATAAGTGTCTATATTAGTTACATTAACCTACTATCAAAATGACTTTAAAAGTCTTATATAAGTGTTATAATGAAGACAACACATGATGTAAGTGTCTATATTAGCTATATTAGCCTACTATCAAAATGACTTTAAAAGTCTTATATAAGTGTTATAATGAAGACAACACATGATGTAAGTGTCTATATTATTTATATTAGCCTACTATCAAAATGACTTTAAAAGTCTTATATAAGTGTTATAGTGAAGAAAACACATGATGTAAGTGTCTATATTAGTTATATTAGCCTACTATCAAAATGACTTTAAAAGTCTTATATAAGTGTTATAATGAAGACAACACATGATGTAAGTGTCTATATTAGTTATATTAGCCTACTATCAAAATGACTTTAAAAGTCTTATATAAGTGTTATAATGAAGGCAACACATGATGTAAGTGTCTATATTAGCCTACTATCAAAATGACTTTAAAAGTCTTACATAAGTGTTATAATGAAGACAACATATGATGTAAGTGTCTATATTAGCTATATTAGCCTACTATCAAAATGACTTTAAAAGTCTTATATAAGTGTTATAATGAAGACAACACATGATGTAAGTGTCTATATTAGCTATATTAGCCTACTATCAAAATGACTTTAAAAGTCTTATATAAGTGTTATAATGAAGACAACACATGATGTAAGTCACATATGTCAGAGTCAAGGCCCGCGGGCCATATCCGGCCCGCGAGAAGGTTTTTTACGGCCCTTGGGATGATCTTGATTTATTATTAGAACCGGCCCGCAGACCGCAGATCTTTTTTATTTTTTTATTTTTTTATTTTTTTATTTTTTTTTTAGACCGCAGATCTTTTACACGCACCAAGCGGATGCCGGTCCAAGGTTCCGAAAGGGGGCGAGCGGCCCGCCGGGACGCGCCTGCCGGCCAAAGGGCTGCAGCCCGGCCGTCAGTCGCGGAGCCCGCCGTGCCACGCGCGCCAAGGGGGCGGGCCGAAACCCGGCCCCGAGGCCCTGAGACTTCTGCTTTGTTTCCCCAAACCGCGCGTCACCGCCGGGCCCGCACCGCCGTCGGGCTGCAGCCCGAGCGTCGGTGGCGGAACCCGTCATGTGCCGCGCGCGCCAAGCGGAGCGGGGGGGTCAAGCGGGCCGAAACCCGCAGGCCACCCCCTCACCACGAGGCCCTGAGACTTCTGCGTTTGACCCCTACGCGCGGCCCGTCGGGACGCGCCCGCCGTCAAGCCACGAGGGCCAGCCGTCGGGTCGCGGAGCCCGCCGTGCCACGCGCGCCAAGGGGCGGGCCAAAACCAGCGGGGGGTTTCGGGCACCCAACTCGCCTCCCTCCCACGGAGGGAGGAGGGGGGTTTAATGTGAACATTACTGTGCAATCACATATTTAGAGTTTTTACTCAATTCAAGTTTAAAAGTTAAAGTTTAATATTTGTTTTCACTGCATGTTACTTCTCCTTAAACAAAGTGTTGTTTTTGATTTATAGATTTTTGCACTTTATTTTATTGTATTTCAATTTAATTATATTTTAAAAATATTTCAGTTGAGTGGATGATAGAAAATTGCTATTATTGTTTTTTTCTTTGAAGTAAATTTAGCCCACTTTTGCTAAAATAGAAAATATAGGCTACTGATGGTGCCTTGAATACCGGTTTCTTTCATTTAATGTTCATGTTATGGGGATTTTTATATAAAGGAAATTTGTCTTTTGTGTCTGTTGAAAATTAAAGATTACTGACAGAGCCATAAGAAAATATTGCTTTATTTATCTGATCATATTGGAATATATTTGTTAGGTTTTCAGTAGGTTCAATTAGGTTCACTAGACTATATGCGTCATTTAAAAATTTTTCAATGAACATTCGAACAGTCCGGCCCTCGGCTTGTAGCTAAATTTTTTATTTGGCCCTCCGTCCATTTGACTTTGACACCCCTGATGTAAGTGTCTATATTAGCTATATTAGCCTACTATCAAAATGACTTTAAAAGTCTTACATAAGTGTTATAATGAAGGCAACACATGATGTAAGTGTCTATATTAGCCTACTATCAAAATGACTTTAAAAGTCTTATATAAGTGTTATAATGAAGACAACACATGATGTAAGTGTCTATATTAGCTATATTAGCTTACTATCAAAATGACTTTAAAAGTCTTACATAAGTGTTATAATGAAGGCAACACATGATGTAAGTGTCTATATTAGTTACATTAACCTACTATCAAAATGACTAAAAGTCTTATATAAGTGTTATAATGAAGACAACACATGATGTAAGTGTCTATATTAGCTATATTAGCCTACTATCAAAATGACTTTAAAAGTCTTATATAAGTGTTAGAATGAAGACAACACATGATGTAAGTGTCTATATTAGTTACATTAACCTACTATCAAAATGACTAAAAGTCTTATATAAGTGTTATAATGAAGACAACACATGATGTAAGTGTCTATATTAGCTATATTAGCCTACTATCAAAATGACTTTAAAAGTCTTATATAAGTGTTAGAATGAAGACAACATATGATGTAAGTGTCTATATTATTTATGTTAGCCTACTATCAAAATGACTTTAAAAGTCTTACATAAGTGTTATAATGAAGACAACACATGATGTAAGTGTCTATATTAGCCTACTATCAAAATGACTTTAAAAGTCTTACATAAGTGTTATAATGAAGGCAACACATGATGTAAGTGTCTATGTTAGCCTACTATCAAAATGACTTTAAAAGTCTTATATAAGTGTTATAATGAAGACAACACATGATGTAAGTGTCTATATTAGCCTTTAAAAGTCTTATATAAGTGTTATAATGAAGACAACACATGATGTAAGTGTCTATATTATTTATGTTAGCCTACTATCAAAATGACTTTAAAAGTCTTACATAAGTGTTATAATGAAGGCAACACATAATGTAAGTGTCTATATTAGCTATATTAGCCTACTATCAAAATGACTTTAAAAGTCTTATATAAGTGTTAGAATGAAGACAACACATGATGTAAGTGTCTATATTATTTATGTTAGCCTACTATCAAAATGACTTTAAAAGTCTTATATAAGTGTTATAATGAAGGCAACACATGATGTAAGTGTCTATATTAGCCTACTATCAAAATGACTTTAAAAGTCTTATATAAGTGTTATAATGAAGACAACACATGATGTAAGTGTCTATATTAGCTATGTTAGCCTACTATCAAAATGTTGGAATGTACTATTAATTCTACACATCTTTACAACATTAGAAAACATTAGTAAAACTTCTCAGAGGGTGAAATAACTCCTGGAAATGATTGTGTTGGAATGGCCAAAGGTATAGATGTGTGTGTCCAAGTTTAAAGGAAACGGCAGGCTGTCTTCTTCGGATGGATTTATTACAATCTTTGCAAGCTGGATATCGTTTGCTGTGGTCTGGAACAACATGGCGCACAAACAACTATCAGAAATGCAGATAATGTGTCATGAGACGTGCACATATCAATTAAATACACAGAGTGACATAAGTAAAGGAAATTAAATATACCTACAAAAGAGGCATAATGATGCAATACGTACATACAGCTAGCCGAAATAGCATGCTAGCATGGATTATCTTGCAGTCATGCACTGACCAAATATGCCTGATTAGCACTCCACACAAGTCAATAACATCAGCAAAGCTCACCTTTGTGCATTCACGCACAGTATAAAACGTTCAGTGGACAAAATGAGACAAAAAAGGAGTGGCGTAAAACATCTCTTTTGTAAAG
>NC_084735.1:1452037-1472037 GCF_033978785.1 Entelurus aequoreus | reverse complement strand
TTCGATTCAACATGATTTCGGTTCAAACCGATTTTCGCAATGTATTGTTTGGTATGATAATTATGATGGAACGTTTTCAAAACACATTTAAATTATTATTATTCTTTTTTTTTTAAAATTGATTCTTGAAAATTATGAACCGGGATGAATTAGAATCCATTTTTTTGTGCACCAGTAATTGTGAAATGGCGTTAAAAGAGCGGGAACTGAACTAACCTCCGCAAGTTCCGAGGCAATTGGAAGATATTTGTGTGTGTTCCACCACCAGGCTGCATTTCCTCTTCCGGCTTTGCCTCGCAGGCTAACTAACTCACAGCCATTCCAATCTTCTAGAAAGTCAAGTGCGTGTGATGACCAGCGTGGTTGTTGTTGTTTTTTTGTATTCTGTGCATTCGGAGACAAAGGTGACGTCAAAGGTGTTTTTGGCAGGCTGACAAAAAGAGTTGAACTGAAAGTGTGACCTCCACACAGCAATAAATGTGACTCGTCTTCATGTCTCTCATACCTCCTTTCCCACAGCCCTGGCAGGAAAAGAAATGGCCACAACATCTCTGATTATAATGCCCTCAGATGTCAAGGCAGGAAGGAAATGTCAACACAAGCGTGGAAAACACTCAATGTCAACAAAATGGTAAAATCCCATTGAAGACTTAACAATAAGATCTTAAAAATAAGGAATGTGTAAGAAATGCTTCATAAAGTGTAAGAAAATAGTGCAAAGTGTAAAAATGTAAACAAAGAAACTTGAGAAGAACTATTTTCTGCAGGTTTAGTGGCAGGAAATAATGTCTGTGTAACATGAATTTGCCCTATTATTCTTATTTAGCTATGAAAAGGTTGATATCAATATTTATTGATACTTTTTATGACCTATGGAAAATAAGGAGAATAAAATATTTTATATTTTTGTTTGAAATGTAACCTTCCTCTGATTGTAATGCCTAACAATAAGCTCTTAAAAATAAGGAATATGTAGGAAATGCTTCATAAAGTGTAAGAAAATAGTGCAAAGTGTAAAAATGTAAACAAAGAAACCTGAGAAGAACTATTTTCTGCAGGTTTAGTGGCAGGAAATAACGTCTGTGTAACATGTATTTGCCCTGTTATTGTTATTTAACTATGAAAATGAATTTTTGTTATGAAGTAATTATTTACATTTTATTATTATATCGGTCGATATTAATGATTATTATTTGAATTTTATTAATTTTTTTATTTTATTTTTTTTTACTGTATTTACAGTGCTTCACTTTTTCCACATTTTGTCATGTTACAGCCTTATTCCAAAATGGAATAATTCAATTGTTGTCCTCAAAGTTCTACACACAATACCCCGTAATGACCATGTGATCTTTTTTTTTTTTTTTTTTTTTAATTTTCAAATGTATTAAAAATAATACAATGAGATCTTCTCGTCCAACCTGATGGAGCAAAGAGGAATGGGCGAAAACTTAACGGCTAATCGGTTCTCATTGTTCTCTTAAAAGTAGAGCGTTTGATAAAAACGCTCAATAAATATAAATATCCAACACTTAACAATAAGATCTTAAAAATAAGGAATATGTAGGAAATGCTTCATAAAGTGTAAGAAATGCTTCATAAAGTGTAAAAATGTAAACAAAGACACCTGAGAAGAACTATTTTCTGCAGGTTTAGTGGCAGGAAATAACGTCTGTGTAACATGAATTTGCCCTGTTATTCTTATTTAACTATGAAAATGAATTTTTACTATGCAGTAATTATTTAAATTCTATTACTATTATATCGGTCGATTTCAATAATTATTTATATTTTTTATGACCTATGGAAAATAAGGAGTATAAAATATGTTATATTGTTATTTGAAATGTAACCTTCCTCTGATTATAAGGCAGAAAGGAAATGTCAACACAAACATGGAAAACACTCCAACAATGTCAACAAAATAGTAAAATCACATTGAAGACTTAACAATAAGCTCTTAAAATAAGGAATATGTAAGAAATGCTTCATAAAGTGTAAGAAAATAGTGCAAAGTGTGAAAATGTAAACAAAGAAACCTGAGAAGAACTATTTTCTGCAGGTTTAGTGGCAGGAAATAACGGCTGTGTAACATGAATTTGCCCTCTTATTCTTATTTAACTATGAAAAGGAATTTTTGTTATGCAGTAATTATTTACATTTTATTATTATTATATTGGTCGATATAAATAATTATTGATATTTTTTATGACCTATGAAAAATAAGGAGAATAAAATATTTTATATTTTTATTGTAAATGTAACTTCCTCTGATTATAATCCCTCAGCTGTCAAGGCAGAAAGGAAATGTCAACACAAACATGGAAAACACTCAATGTCAACAAAATAGTAAAATCACATTGAACACTTCATAATATCTTGAAATCAAAGAATGTGTAAGAAATGCTTCATAAAGTGTAAGAAAATAGTGCAAAGTGTGAAAATGTAAACAGAGAAACCTGAGAAGAACTATTTTCTGCAGGTTTAGTGGCAGGAAATAACGTGTGTGTAACATGTATTTGCCCTCTTATTCTTATTTAACTAAGAGACTACGGTCCAAAAAACTGCCAAAATGTCGAGGTGAGGTTTTTTTTTCTTCAATCAATTTCCGGTTTCTTCCACCCAGAAAATGGATATTTATTGAGCGTTTTTATCAAACGCTCTACTTTTAAGAGAACGATGAGAACCGATTAGCCGTTGCAAGACGGTTGTTTAGGAGCCGTTTTATTTATGCACATGTGTAGTCCATCCGGAAAATATTCACAGCGCTTCACCCTTTACACATTTTGTTGTTGCAGCCTTATTTCGAAATAGAATACATTCTTTTTTTTTTTGTCCTCAAAATTCTACACACAATATTTGCAGCCTTTGCTCAATGCCACAAGTTTTCACCCGTTCCTCTTTGCTCCATCAGGTTGGACGAGAAGTGTTGGTTTTCATCCAGAATGTCTCTCATTGTATTATTTTTAATACATTTGAAAATTTAAAAAAAAAAAAAATGTGGAAAAAGTGAAGCACTAACAATAACTGTAAAAAAACAAAAAATTAATAAAATTTAAATAATTATTATTAATATCGACCGATATAATAATAATAAAATGTAAATAATTACTTCATAACAAAAATTCATTTTCATAGTTAAATAACAATAATAGGGCAAATACATGTTACACAGACGTTATTTCCTGCCACTAAACCTGCAGAAAATGTTTATTCTCAGGTTTCTTTGTTTACATTTTTACACTTTGCACTATTTTCTTACACTTTATGAAGCATTTCCTACATACTCCTTATTTTTAAGATCTTATTGTTAAGTCTTCAATGTGATTTTACTATTTTGTTGACATTGAGTGTTTTCCATTATTGTGTTGACATTTCCTTTCTGCCTTGACATCTGAGGGATTATAATCAGAGGAAGGTTACATTTACAATAAAAATATAAAATATTTTATTGTCCTTATTTTCCATAGGTCATAGAAAATATCAATAATTATTGATATCGACCGATATAATAATAATACAATGTAAATAATTACTGCATAACAAAAATTCCTTTTCATAGTTAAATAAGAAAAACAGGGCAAATACATGTTACACAGACGTTATTTCCTGCCACTAAACCTGCAGAAAATAGTTCTTCTCGGGTTTCTTTGTTTACATTTTTACACTTTGCACTATTTTCTTACACTTTATGAAGCATTTCCTACATATTCCTTATTTTTAAGATGTTATTGTTAAGTCTTCAATGTGATTTTACTATTTTGTTGACATTGAGTGTTTTCCATGTTTGTGTTGACATTTCCTTTCTGCCTTGACATCTGAGGGCATTATAATCAGAGGAAGGTTACATTTCAAATAAAAAGTGAAGCACTGTAAATACAGTAAAAAAAAAATTAAAAATAGCATTTGCATTCACTTTTATTTTCATTTTTTAAAATATTTTATTTGTTTGTATTGACATTTGTGTTCTTGTTTTATTTACGTTTTTTTATATCCACACACAGATAAGAGAACTGTCAAAAATAACAAGTCGACTTGTGATTAATCACAAAAATGTATCACTTTAACTCATCATGCAATTAATTTTTCGTTGCAAATATCTCTTCAAAATACACCCAGACGAGAATTTAGATAAAACCGGTAAAAAAAAATAAAAAAATAATTATGTGCATTTAAGTAAAACATAAAAAATGTTGCTCTTGTCGAACATTCAGACAATAAAATAGCCTTGATGTTGGCCTTATTTTTATAAGTCAATTTAAATTATGCAAGATAGTATTAACCTGTGATTAATCATGATTAATCCGAACTCGAAACTGATTAATCTGATTTTAATATGTAAGAATTTGACAGTATCAATAACTGTTATTCTTATTATTGTCTCTGTAATGTTAAAATGTGCTTTTTTTGTTAATAGATGTTGGGATTATTGCTCCACTATAAGAAATGTTTACAATGACAACAGAAAATAAAATTACAAAATAATTGACGTAATAGAGTAATATTTGTTACCATTTTAATTATTCTTATCCACATATTGTTTGACAAAAAAAATTACTTTTTGATTTAAAAAAAATACAAACATAACTATATTGACGGTTCTTTCAGAGGACCGGAAACACCATCTCTATTAACCAATAGGAAGAAAGCCCCGCCCATGCAAACAACTGACTTCCGCCTCGTGACGCGCACACTCCCGCCACTTGCGCGTGCTCTGCTCTCCAAACAAGCGTTATTTAAACTTCCTGACGACAACAACCGAGCTGAACCTTTTCTAACTCACTGGACAGCCGCACTTCTTCATTCCCGACGAGTACACGGTGAGTAGCGAAATGTAGAAGAAAGTTCTGTTTTTTAAGAACGATTACGACTTGTATTTAGTTTAGTCGGACGTTGAGAACTCGCGTAGGAACGGTGGCGATTTCAGATCCGGTGTATTGCAAACATACTTTTACTTTTTAATCCAAACCGGAAATAAATGTGTTTGGTGATGTAACTTCCCCTGTGCGGCGCATTAGTTGTTCACGTACAGTTTGTTAATCGATCGCGACGAGCATGTCTAAATCGAGCTCGCCGCCTTGCCATCTGGGCGAGACACCTCTAAAGTGGGCAGAAAGCAAACCGGAGTCATCATTGCTGCTTTTTTTACGCATTTTTTGATCATTTATCTGCAAAATGGTGCTGAAAATAAACATTTGGGATGTGGTCAACGTGACGTCATTGTGACATTTGCATAATCTGCAATGACGCATTTATTTTCTTTAATTTGTTTTATTTATTTTCTTTTAAAAAAAAACACTAAAATAATAAAATTAAAATAATAATAATAATACAATTATTAATACAATTATTATTATTAATAAAATGAAAAAATTAAATTTAAAACCAAATCAGTGTTTTATTTAATATTAACACTGTAACCGAGGGTTTATATCTGTCGCCTATACTGTATAAAACTACAAAATAACAAACACGGAGGCTCCAGTTTTACACGATAGACCACTTTATTTCGTTTGCTTCCAAAACTGTATAAAAATTAATTGTAAAAAAATTATCTACTGTGTGTGTGTGTGTGTCTAATTAATATATATATATATATATATATATATATATATATATATATATATATATATATATATATATATATATATATATATATATATATATTACACCAGTGGTTCTTAACCATTTTGGAGGTACTGAACCCCACCAGTTTCATATGCGCATTCGCATACACTAAATACAAAAAATACAACAATTTGAATAGCTCTGATGTACATTAATTACAAGACAATAAGTCCCAGTAGTTATGGTAGAAGTATCAGTACAGTAGTCACATACAGTACCAGTGCAATATAAATAGTATATACAGTATAGGAAGTAATAAATATGAACATTGTGCACAAAATGAACATCGCCTTGTTGAAAGAACAAAACCAACACAATGCATGAACTCACAACCAATTACACACCTTACACACATTACCATTAATTGATTTAAGTGGACCCCGACTTAAACAAGTTGAAAAACTTATTGGGGTGTTACCATTTAGTGGTCAATTGTACGGAATATGTACTGTACTGTGTAAACTGTACTGTTGCATATCATGTATTCTCTTCCTCTGCTAGTCAAAGTTTCAATGGATCAATCAAACAACCTGCAAATTAGATGGAAAATGAGAGGGAACATTGTTTGGGGGTATCCATAATACACCGATAGGGAGAAGTTTTTATTTACACGATAAGTCGGATGTGTCTTTACCTCCGTAGCGGAGGCTCCGCCGAACCCCTGAGGCCGACTCACCGAACCCCTAGAGTTTGATCGAACCCAGGTTAAGAACCACTGTATTAGACACACACACACACAGTAGGTAATTTATATATATATATATACATATATATATATATATATATATATATATATATATATATATATATATATATATATATATATATATATATATATATATATATATATTAGACACACACACAGTAGGTAATTTTTTTATACACTAAATTTTAAAATAATGAATTTTTACACTGAACTTTTACACACATATATATATATGTATGTATATATATATATATATATATATATATATATATATATATATATATATATATATATATATTAGACACACAGTAGGTAATTTTTTTTATACACTAAATTTTAAAATAATGAATTTTTACACTGAACTTTTTTCACAGTGAAATTTTTGTACACTGAAATTTAAAAATACAGAATTTTATACACAAATTTTTTACACAATGAACTTTTTTTTTTACACTGAGCTTTTTGTACACTGAATTTTTATACACATATATATATATATATATATATATATATATATATATATATATATATATATATATATATATATATATATATATATATATATATATATATATATATATATATATATATTTATATATATATATATATATATATATTAGACACACACAGTAGGTCATTTTTTATACACTAAATTTTAAAATAATGATTTTTTACACTGAACTTTTTTCACAGTGAAATTTTTGTACACTGAAATTTAAAAATACATAATTTTATACACAAATTTTTTACATACTGAACTGTTTTTTACACTGAGCTTTTTGTACACTGAATATATATATATATATATATATATATATATATATATATATATATATATATATATATATATATATATATATACACAATGTATATTAGACACACACAGTAGGTAATTTTTTATACACTAAATTTTTAAATAATGAATTTTTACACTGAAATTTTTTCACAGTGAAATTTTTGTACACTGAAATTTAAAAATACAGAATTTTATACACACATTTTTTACACACTGAACTTTTTTTTTACACTGAGCTTTTTGTACACTGAGTTTTAAAATACTAAAATATTATACACTGAATTTTTATTTTTTTAAACACACATTTTGCTGAGAAAGTTTTTTTCAATGAATTTGTTGTAAATAAATTCAGTTCACAAAACTCGCACGGTAGGTAAAGTCGTATTTTTGCCTCCTTTTCCACTTGAAGCGTGAAGAATGCACTGCGGACCTGGTAAGTCCTGCAGAGAAAGAGATGATGCAGTATTAGCTGCTCACGGATGCTACCTGGTGGCTATCTGAGCACAAAGCAGTGAGCCCTGGATAGTCCCACTCCTTCATGCTGCAGTCGCACGCAGGATTCTCACAGGAATGACTCAAAAGCACAACCCTACTTACTATATATGAATGCAAATTCGATTTTTGATTTTAATGAATCAAATAAGAAATAGATTCCATTTTTTTCTTGACAGTCGCTCTGATTGGATGCCCCGCCCCCTTCTAGCCCTCTTTGCTGTGATTGGATAAGATGTCCCACCCTCCTAAACCAAATTGAATATGATTGGGTTTGGTCTCTCTGGACATTTTGGTGGTGTTTATATTTAAATGTTGTTGTTTTAGTCAACATGCATTTGTTTTGATTAGTGATCGTCCAACTATGACTTAGACCAGGGGTCAGCAACCTTTTTGAACCAAGAGCTACTTCTTGGGTAGTGATTAATGCGAAGGGCTACCAGTTTGATACACACTTCAATAAATTGCCAGAAATAGCCAATTTGCTCAATTTACCTTTAACTCTATGTTATTATTAATAATTAATGATATTTACACTTAATTGAACGGTTTAAAAGAGGAGAAAACACAAAAAAAAATGACAATTAAATTTTGAAACATAGTTTATCTTCAACTTCGACTCTTTAAAATTCAAAATTCAACCGAAAAAAAGAAGAGGAAAAACTAGCTAATTCGAATCTTTTTGAAAAAATTTAAAAAATAGTGTATGGAACATCATTAGTCATTTTTCCTGATTAAGATTAATTTTAGAGTTTTGATGACATGTTTTAAATAGGTTAAAATCCAATCTGCACTTTGTTAGAATATATAACAAATTGGACCAAGCTATATTTCTAACAAAGACAAATCATTATTTCTTCTAGATTTTCCAGAACTAAAATTTTAAAAGAAATTCAAAAGACTTTGAAATAAGATTTAAATTTGATTCTACACATTTTCTAGATTTGCCAGAATAATTTTTTTGAATTTTAATCATAATAAGTTTGAAGAAATATTTCACAAATATTCTTCGTGGAAAAAACAGAAGCTAAAATGAAGAATTAAATTAAAATTGATTTATTATTCTTTACAATAAAAAAAAAAAATGTACTTGAACATTGATTTAAATTGTCAGGAAAGAAGAGGAAGGAATTTAAAAGGTAAAAAGGTATATGTGTTTAAAAATCCTAAAATCATTTTTAAGGTTGTATTTTTTCTCTAAAATTGTCTTTCTGAAAGTTATAAGAAGCAAAGTAAAAAAAATGAATGAATTTATTTAAACATGTGAAGACCAAGTCTTTACAATATTTTCTTGGATTTTCAAATTTTATTTGAGTTTTGTCTCTCTTAGAATTAAAAATGTCGGGCAAAGCGAGACCAGCTTGCTAGTAAATAAATACAATTTAAAAAATCGAGGCAGCTCACTGGTAAGTGCTGCTCTTTGAGCTATTTTTAGAACAGGCCAGCGGGCTACTCATCTGGTCCTTACGGGCTACCTGGTGCCCGCGGGCACCACGTTGGTGACCCCTGACTTAAAACAATGACTTTGTTTACTCGGATGAAAAATAAAGACATCAGATTGTTCCGCTTCCTCTTTTTCAGATCTACTGAAGCTCTGAGATGGAGGCTGCCGGGGTCCCTTCTGGGGAAAATGGCCTCCTCCGAGCATCCTTGCCTCCTCCTCCTCCTCCTCCCCTGCCGCCTCCTCCCTGTCTCCTCGCTCCCCCCGGGTCCCTCCCCTCGTGCCACGCCGCGCGGCACTCCATGAAGAAGCTGAAGTGGGACACCATCCCCAGCCAGCGCGTGCTGGGCAAGTCCAACGTGTGGACCTCCAGGCTGCCCCAGAGGGACCTGGTGCTGGACATCAGCAGCATGGACAAGCTCTTCAGCCGCGTGGACAAGTGGACCTTGCTGCAGCGCTCCAGGCTCGCGGGCATCAAGGAGCACGGTGGCGTGGAGGTCGGCCCCCAGGAGCCTCAGGTGACAACTTCCTCTCCGCTTTTTTGCTTTTTTGTAAGGGAAGCGTTTTGCTTCCTCCAAAAATGCCGACGTTTTGTCTTCAGGTGACGATTCTGCACTCCAAAAGGAGCATGAACATCGGCATCTTCCTCCGACAGTTTAAGAGGTACGACGAAGACAACCCGTTTTGGTGCGGTGAGACGATATCAATTGATATCGCCATGGACACGTAGTCTGTATCTGTCAGGTTCAAACACTGATGACATCTATTAAACGAGACAAGAAGCAAGGAATTAAAAAGAGACAGAAATCAATTTGGTTCAATTGAGGAGAAAGGTGTCGACCTGTAACCTCTTACAGTGTCACCCACGCTCTAACGGGAAAAGGTTGACGTCTCCTCTTTTATTTGGATATTCCCTGTTTACATAACAGCTGTTTCTAAAGGAATGGGGGGTATGTAAAAAAAACCAACCTTGTTTTTGGTCACATTAACACAAAAGAAAAAGATGCCTCGGGCTGAATTATAAAATACTGAATTTTTACACACGGAACTTTTTTTACACTGAAATTTTAATATACTGAATTTTTGTACACAGATTTTTTTACACACTGAACTATTTTTACACTGAAATTTTATGCACAAAATTTTGAAACACTGAATTTTTATACATTGATTTTTTTACACGCTGATTTTTTTACACACTGGACTTTTTTACATTGAAATTTTGAAATACTGAATTTTATACTGAACTTTTTTACACTAAAATTTCTATACACTGAATTTTAAAATACTGAATTCTTATACACCGATTTTTTTACACACTGAACTTTTTTTTTTACACTGAAATTTTAAAATACTGATTTTTTACACTGAACCTTTTTTTACACTGAACTTTTTTCATTCTGAACTTTTAAAATACAGAATTTTATACGCTAATTTTTAATACACTGAATTTTAAAATACTGAATTTTTATAGACAGATTTTTTACACGCTGATTTTTTTACACACTGGACTTTTTTACACTGAAATTTTGAAATACTGAATTTTATACTGAACTTTTTTACACTAAAATTTCTATACACTGAGTTTTAAAATACTGAATTCTTATACACCGATTTTTTTACACACTGAACCTTTTTTTACACTGAACTTTTTTTATTCTGAACTTTTAAAATACAGAATATTATACACTGAATTTTTAATACACTGAATTTTAAAATACTGAATTTTTATAGACAGATTTTTTACACACTGAACTTTTTTTACACTGAAATTTTAATATACTGAATTTTTGTACGCAGATTTTTTTACACTGAATATTTATGCACTAAATTTTGAAACACTGAATTTTTTTTCACTGATTTTTTTACACACTGGACTTTTTTTACACTGAAATTTCTATACACTGAAATTTTGAAATACTGAATTTTATACTGAACTTTTTTACACTAAAATTTGTGTACACTGAATTTTAAAATACTGAATTCTTATACACCGATTTTTTTTACACACTGAACTTTTTTTTTACACTGAAATTTTAAAATACTGATTTTTTACACACTGAACTTTTTTTATTCTGAACTTTTAAAATACAGAATTTTATACACTGATTTTTTCACACCGATTTTTTTGCACACTGAATTTTTAATACACTGAATTTTAAAATACGGAATTTTTATAGACAGATTTTACACTGAAATTTTGATATACTGAATTTTTGTACACAGATTTTTTTACACACTGAACTTTTTTACACTGAATTTTTATGCACATAATTTTGAAATACTGAATTTTTATACACTGATTTTTTACGCTAAACTTTTTTTTTTACAGTAAAATTTCTATACACTGAAATTTTGAAATACTGAATTTTATACTGAACTTTTTTACAATGAACTTTTTTACACAAAAAGTTTTATACACTGAATTTTAAAATACTGCATTTTTATACACAGATTTTTTACACATTGAACTTTTTTACACTGAAATTTCTATACACTAAAATTTTGAAACACTGAATTTTTTTTCACTGATTTTTTTACACACTGGACTTTTTTTACACTGAAATTTCTATACACTGAAATTTTGAAATACTGAATATACGGATGGTTCCCGCTGGCCCCACCATGGACTGGACTTTCGCTGATGTGTTGGACTTTCACAATATTATGTCAGACCCACTCGACACCGAGGATGTCGTTGTGGCTTGTACAGCCCTTTGAGACACTTGTGATTTAGGGCTATATAAATAAACATTGATTGATTGATTGATTGATACACTGAATTTTAAAATACTGAATTCTTATACACCGATTTTTTTACACACTGAACTTTTTTTTTACACTGAAATTTTAAAATACTGATTTTTTACACACTGAACTTTTTTTATTCTGAACTTTTAAAATACAGAATTTTATACACTGATTTTTTCACACCGATTTTTTTGCACACTGAATTTTTAATACACTGAATTTTAAAATACGGAATTTTTATAGACAGATTTTACACTGAAATTTTGATATACTGAATTTTTGTACACAGATTTTTTTACACACTGAACTTTTTTACACTGAATTTTTATGCACATAATTTTGAAATACTGAATTTTTATACACTGATTTTTTACGCTGAACTTTTTTTTTTACAGTAAAATTATACACTGAAATTTTGAAATACTGAATTTTATACTGAACTTTTTTACAATGAACTTTTTTACACAAAAAGTTTTATACACTGAATTTTAAAATACTGCATTTTTATACACAGATTTTTTACACATTGAACTTTTTTACACTGAAATTTCTATACACTAAAATTTTTAAACACTGAATTTTATACTGAACTTTTTTACACAAAAATGTTTTTACAATGAATTTTAAAATACAGAATTTTTATACACTGATTTTTTCAAACACTGAATTTTAAAATACAGAATTTTTATACACTGATTTTTTTAAACACTGAATTTTAAAATACTGCATTTTTATACACAGATTTTTTACACATTGAACTTTTTTTACACTGGAATTTCTATACACTAAAATTTTTAAACACTGAATTTTATACTGGACTTTTTTACACTGAACTTTTTTACACTAAAATTTTTATACACTGAATTTTAAAATACAGAATTTTTATACACTGATTTTTTTAAACACTGAATTTTAAAATACTGCATTTTTGTACACAGATTTTTTACACACTGAACTTTTTTTACACTGAAATTTCTATACACTAAAAATTTTAAACACTGAATTTTATACTGAACTTTTTTACACTGAACTTTTTTACACAAAAATTTTTATACACTGAATTTTAAAGTACAGAATTCTTATACACTGATTTTTTTAAACACTGAATATTAAAATACTGAATTCTTATACACTGATTTTTTACACATTGAACTTTTTTTACACTGGAATTTCTATGCACTAAATTTTTTAAACACTGAATTTTATACTGAACTTTTTTACACTGAACTTTTTTCACAAAAATTTTTATACACTGAATTTTAAAATACAGAATTTTTATACACTGATTTTTTAAACACTGAATTTTAAAATACTGAATTCTTATACACTGATTTTTTTAAACACTGAATTTTAAAATACTGCATTTTTATACACAGATTTTTTACACACTGAACTTTTTTTACACTGAAATTCCTATACACTAAAATTTTTAAACACTGAATTTTATACTGAACATTTTTACACAAAAAAATTTATACACTGAATTTTAAAATACAGAATTTTTATACACTGATTTTTTTAAACACTGAATTTTAAAATACTGCATTTTTATACACAGATTTTTTACACATTGAACTTTTTTTACACTGAAATTTCTATGCACTAAAATTTTTAAACACTGAATTTTATACTGAACTTTTTTACACTGAACTTTTTGACACAAAAATTTTTATACACTGAATTTTAAAATACAGAATTCTTATACACTGATTTTTTTAAACACTGATTTTTAAAATGCTGAATTCTTATACACTGATTTTTTTAAACACTGAATTTTAAAATATTGCATTTTTATACACAGATTTTTTACACACTGAACTTTTTTTACACTGAAATTCCTATACACTAAAATTTTTAAACACTGAATTTTATACTGAACTTTTTTACACCAAAAAATTTATACACTGAATTTTAAAATACAGAATTTTTATACACTGATTTTTTTAAACACTGAATTTTAAAATACTGAATTCTTATACACTGATTTTTTTAAACACTGAATTTTAAAATACTGCATTTTTATACACAGATTTTTTACACATTGAACTTTTTTTACACTGGAATTTCTATACACTAAAATTTTTAAACACTGAATTTTAAAATACTGAATTCTTATACATTGATTTTTTTTTTAAACACGCATTTTGCTAACAAGGTTTTTTCAATGAACCTGTCAGCATAATTTGTTGTAAATAAATTCAGTTCACAAAACTCAAACGCAAAAAAATTAGTTGCATAAATTCAGTGTAAAAAAAAAAAAAAGCTTTTGTAATAAACAAACAAATTAGACTCCATATAATGTAAACAAAATGTTGACCAAAGAACCACGGCTTTGTTGTGTACGCCACAAGAGAGTGAAACATCCTGAAAATGTCTCCCTCTGCAGGCCGGTGGCAGAAATGGTGGAAGACATCCGCCAAGGCAACTGGTGCAAGTTTGGCAGCGGCAAGCTGAAGGAACTTTGCAAGATGCTGCCTGAAGAAAGTGAGGTAGCGAACGCCCCGACTTTAATGTCACCCACATTGTGTGTGTTTGAAAGAAGTGTGTGTGTGTGTGCAGGTGAGGCAGCTGCTGTCCTTCAGCGGGAACCTCTCCCTCTTACCCGAGGCCGACCGCTTCATGGTGCAGCTGGTCCAAGTGCCGTGGTGAGTACCCCTGTTGCATATCAATACATGGCATGCAAGTACTCCCCCTGGTGGCCTTCAGCAGCATAGCCATGACGTCTCACTCCTGGCTATGCTTCCACTAATGATGATGAAGACATGCAAGTACTCCCCCTGGTGGCCTTCAGCAGCATAGCCATGACATCTCACTCCTGGCTAAGGAGGAACCATTTTTACACCCTTTTTTTCCCTCCTAGCTTTGAATCGGATACAAAATGTGGGAGTTGTGGAAGTTTAAAAAATGTCCCATTCATTTCAATGGGAACTTCCTGGAAATTTGGGGAAGAAGCGGGAATTTTTTTGAAAAATGATTAGGAGCATGAATGTCCTGAATGAGCTGAATTGGTTGGTGTTGGAATTGTTTAAATCGAGAAATGTTAAAGTAATAAGGTTTTTTTATTTGAGAAATGGTATTACGGAATTTTGGGAAAAGCTGGAATTTTTCAAGTTCTTAAACCAATTTTTTTTTTTTGTCCTGACTAAGAGGAATGTTTTGACAGTGGAAATGGGTTGAAAAATGTGAAAGGAGTCATCGCACTGAAAAAGGTTGGAAATAAGGTTAGAAAAAAAACAGGAATTCCTGGAAATTTGTTGAACGTGGAAAAATGGTTGTTTGAATTTCCAGGATGAGTTGAATGTGTTGAATGGGTTGAAGAATGTGGGAATTGTGGAAGTTTGAAAACTGGATAATTCATTTTGAATGAGGAAAATGTCCCAAAAAACTGGGAATTGTAGGAAATCCGGGAATTTTTTTTTATAATTGTTGAAAGGGAAGAACACAATTCCTAAACAGGCTGAATATTTTGGACTCGAAACGGTTTGAATCGGATACAAAATGTGGGAGTTGTGGAAGTTTGAAAAATGTCCCATTCATTTCAATGGGGACTTCCTGGAAATTTGGGGAAGAAGCGGAAATTTTTTTGAAAATGATTACTAGCATGAATGTCCTGAATGAGCTGAATTGGTTGGTGTTGGAATTGTTTCAAATCGAGAAATGTTAAAGTAGTAACGTTTTTTTATTTGAGAACTGGTATTACGGAATTTTTGGGAAAAGCGGGAATTTTTCAACTTCTTAAACCAACTTGTTTTTTTTGTCCTGACTAAGAGGAATGTTTTGACAGTGGAACGCTTGAAATGGGTTGAAAAATGTGAAAGGAGTCATCACACTGAAAAAGGTTGGAAATAAGGTTAAGAAAAAACAGGAATTCCTGGAAATTTGTTGAACGTGGAAAAATGGTTGTTTGAATTTCCAGGATGAGTTGAATCGGTTGAAGAATGTGGGGATTGTGGATGTTTGAAAAATGGATCATTAATCTTGAATGAGGAAAATGTCCCAAAAAACTGGGAATTGTAGGAAATCCGGGAATTTTTTTTTATAATTGTTGAAAGGGAAGAACACAATTCCTGAACAGGCTGAATATTTTGTAGTCGAAACAGTTTGAATCGAATACAAAATGTGGGAGTTGTGGAAGTTTGAAAAATGTCCCATTCATTTCAATGGGGACTTCCTGGAAATTTGGGGAAGAAGCGGGAATTTTTTTGAAAATGATTAGGTGCATGAATGTCCTGAACGAGCTGAATTGGTTGGTGTTGGAATTGTTTCAATCGAGAAATGTTGAAGTAGTAACGTTTTTTTATTTGAGAAATGGTATTACGGAATTTTGGGGAAAGCGGGAATTTTTCAACTTCTTAAACCAACTTGTTTTTTTTGTCCTGACTAAGAGGAATGTTTTGACAGTGGAACGCTTGAAATGGGTTGAAAAATGGTAAAGGAGTCATCGCACTGAAAAAGGTTGGAAATAAGGTTAGGGAAAAACAGGAATTCCTGGAAATTTGTTGAACATGGAAAAATGGTTGTTTGAATTTCCAGGATGAGTTGAATGGGTTGAAGAATGTGGGAATTGTGGAAGTTTGAAAAATGGATCATTAATCTTGAATGAGGAAAATGTCCCAAAAAACTGGGAATTGTAGGAAATCTGGGAATTTTTTTAAATAATTGTTGAAAGGGAAGAACACAATTCCTGAACAGGCTGAATATTTTGGAGTCGAAACGGTTTGAATCGGATAAAAAATGTTGGAGTTGTGGAAGTTAAAAAAAAAAAGTTTGTTTAAGAACTTGAAAAATTCCCGTTTTTCCCAAAATTCCGTAATACCATTTCTCAGATAAAAAAAACGTTACTACTTTAACATTTCTCGATTTAAACAATTCCAACACCAACCAATTCAGCTCATTCAGGACATTCATGCTCCTAATCATTTTCAAAACAATTCCCGCTTTTCCCCAAATTTCCAGGAAGTTCCCATTTGAAATGAATGGGACATTTTTCAAACTTCCACAATTCCCACATTTTTCAACCGAATAAACACATTCACATTCAACTAATCCTGGAAATTCAAAGAACCAGTTTTCCACGTTCAACAAATTTCCAGGAATTCCTGTTTTTTTCTAACCATACTTCCTTTCACATTTTTCAACCCATGTCAAGCGTTCCACTGTCCAAACATTCCTCTCAGTCAGGACAAAAACAACAAGTTGGTTTAAGAACTTGAAAAATTCCCGCTTTTCCCAAAATTCCGTAATACCATTTTTCAGATAAAAAAACTTTACTACTTTAACATTTCTCGATTTAAACAATTCCAACACCAACCAATTCAGCTCATTCATGACATTCATGCTCCTAATCATTTTCCAAAAAAATTCCCGCTTTTCCCCAAATTTCCAGGAAGTTCCCATTGAAATTAATTATCCATTTTTCAAACTTCCACAATTCCCACATTTTTCAACCGATTCAACACATTCAACTCATCCTGGAAATTCAAACAACCATTTTTCCACGTTCAACAAATTTCCAGGAATTCCTGTTTTTTTCTAACCTTATGTCCAACCTTTTTTCAGTGTGATGACTCCTTTCACATTCTTCAACCGATAAACACATTCAAGTTCAACTCATCCTGGAAATTCAAATAACTATTTTTCCACGTTCAACAAATGTCCAGGAATTCCTGTTTTTTTCTAACCCTATTTCTTTTCGCATTTTTCAACCCATTTCAACCGTTCCACCGTCTTAACATTCCTCTTATTCAGGACAAAAAAAACATGCTGGTTTGAAAAATTCCCGCTTTTCCCAAAATTCCGCAATACCGTTTCTCAAATAAAAAAACTTTACTACTTCAACATTTCTCGATTTAAACAATTCCAACACCAACCAATTTAGCTCATTCAGGACATTCATGCTCCTCATCATTTTCAAAAAAAAATTCCCGCTTTTCCCCAAATTCCCAAATTTCCAGGAAGTTCCCATTGAAATGAATGGGACATTTTTCCAAGTTGCACAATTTCCACATTTTTCAACCGATTCAACACATTCAACTCATCCTGGAAATTCAAACAACCATTTTTCCACGTTCAACAAATTTCCAGGAATTCCTGTTTTTTTTTCTAACTTTATTTCCAACCTTTTTCAGTGCGATGACTCCTTTCACATTTCTCTTAGTCAGGACAACAACAAAAACAAGTTGGTTTAAGAACTTGAAAAATTCCCGCTTTTCCCAAAATTCCGTAATAACATTTCTCAGATAAAAAAAACGTTACTACTTCAACATTTCTCGATTTAAACAATTCCAACACCGACCAATTCAGCTCATTCAGGACATTCATGCTCGTAATCATTTTCAAAACAATTCCCGCTTTTCCCCAAATTTCCAGGAAGTTCCCATTTGAAATGAATGGGACATTTTTCAAAGTTCCACAATTCCCACATTTTTCAACCGATTCAACACATTCACATTCAACTAATCCTGGAAATTCAAAGAACCAGTTTTCCACGTTCAACAAATTTCCAGGAATTCCTGTTTTTTCTTTCACATTTTTCGACCCATGTCAACCGTTCCACTGTCAAAACATTCCTCTTAGTCAGGGAAAAAAAAACTTTTCCCCAAATTTCCAGGAAGTTCCCATTGAAATGAATGGGACATTTTTCCAAGTTGCACAATTCCCACATGTTTCAAGCTATTCAAGCCATTCCAACATCAACACATTCCACTCATCCTGGACATTCAAACTAACACTTCCCCGAGTTCCAAACCAAATTCCCGGTTTTCCTGGAAATTCAAACTCTTCAACATTCCAACTATTCTTCCCTTCATAGTTACGAGGAGCTCCTGAAGATGATGGTGCTGCGCGAGGAGTTCTTGCCTCTCATGGCGGAGGTGAAGAACTCGCTGGCGGTGATGATCAGAGCGGCTAACGGTAGCACAGGCTAGCATCGCCACCTCACTTCCTGCTTTGCCTGACGTTTAAAACGCCAACGATGTCGCCCGCAGAGCTGCTGGACTGTGACGACCTGCACGCCGTCATCCACCTGGTCCTGAAAGCCGGCAACTACATGAACGCCGTCTGTGCTCCTCTACCTTTTTTTCTTTTAGGTTTATGAAGTGTCACCTCCCACGTCACATGCCGCTCCTCTCCCGCGCAGGGGGGCTACAACGCCGACGCCATGGGCTTCAGGATGACGTCGCTGCTCAACCTGGCCGACACCAAGGCCAACACGCCCGGCATGAACCTCATGCACTACGTCGCCAAGGTAACGCCAGCGACGTAGTGCGGAATCCACAATAACCACGTGAGCGTTTCCTCCCGGCAGCAAGCGGAGGACATCGACGCGGCGCTGCTGACCTTCCCCGGCCAGATGGAACACATCGCCATGGCGTTAAGGTGGGCGCCCCTTCTTATCCCACAACCATCCCCCCGCCTCCGGTATGAAGTGTAACCACGTGACAGGATCTGCAAGGAGGAAGTGGTGGCGGACTTTGAGCGGGAGGTGAAGAAGCTGAAGGAGGTGAAGTTGTACACCATCCGACATCCCGCCCTCTTCCAGCAGATGGAGACATTTTTCACGGTAGGACTGACTTACAGTAGTGTGGAGGTCACATGACACCGCCTGGATTGATGTTTAATGCAGCACTAAGTCACTTTTCAACCTTCCTCTAGTGCGTGTGTGTGTGTGTGTGTGTGTGTGTGTGTGTGTGTGTGTGTGTGTGTGTGTGTGTGTGTGTGTGTGTGTGTGTGTGTGTGTGTGTGTGTGTGTGTGTGTGTGTGTGTGTGTGTGTGTGTGTGTGTGTGTGTGTGTGTGTGTGTGTGTGTGTGTGTGTGTTTGTGTTTGTGTGTGATAATCTCAATCCATCCATTTTCTACCGCTTGTCCCGTTCGGGGGTGCTCCTGGAGCCTATCTCAGCTGTATTCAGGCGAATATATATATATATATACACTAGGGCTGCAACTAACGATTAATTTGATAATCGATTAATCTGTCGATTATTACTTCGATTAATAATCGGATAAAAGAGACCAACTACATTTCTATCCTTTTCAGTATTTTATTTGAAAAAAAACAGCATACTGGCACCATTCTTATTTTGATTATTGTTTCTCAGCTGTTTGTACATGTTGCAGTTTATAAATAAAGGTTTATTCTTAAAAAAAATAACAAATTTAAAAAATAAAAAAAAAGCCTCTGCGCATAG
>NC_084735.1:1447037-1449537 GCF_033978785.1 Entelurus aequoreus | reverse complement strand
TGTCTCCCGGTGCAGGAAGACCTTGGAGCTGGCGGTCCGCCATCCGTCCGGAGACAAACCAGAGCCCGCCTCTCCGGAGAGTCCGGAGAAGGAACATCAGGATGCGGAGAAAGTGTCCGAAGAAGGAAGACACGGAGAAGGAGCGATGGACAGTCCGGCTACCCCTCGTACACCTCGGCCAAGAACCAGGGACTACTTCTTTGCCAAAAATGGCGACGTGGGCTCTCCGTGGACCATCTTGAGTCCTCTGACTTGCTCCCAGAGACGCGCTCAGCAGCACAGAACCTCCGTGTCCGACGACGACGACGACGTGTGGGAAAGCGGAGGAGATCCGCCAAATCCCAATCCCCCGTCCCTCTCCGAGTACCCCCGTGACCGAGCTCTCTCCAAAAGCCCCTACTTGAGGTCCGCCTCCGTGGACGAGACCAGGCTTTCCCCCGCGCCCGCCTTCCGACTGGGGAGTTTCTTCCAAAGGTCCTACTCCTCCGGTTCCAGGACTGAATCGGCGATGATGGACCGAGCCAGGGCTTTGCTGGTCGCCGCCAAGACCGGGGACCACGCAAACGGACCGGCAAACAGCCTCGGCTTCATCTCCTTCTTCAGACGCTTCGGAGGCCGGAGCAAAACCGGAGACGTGGAGGACCACGTCCTGAAAGACGATGATACTTAATGCTGCTGGTCTTTGATCGGAACTTTTCATGTTTGTCTCTTTTTAGCCTCCTGTGGTGACCAAGGCAACTAGGAACTTGTCTTGGACACACCCGGAAACGTGTTTTGTATTTCTGCTTTTCAATAAATATTTTATTACATTTTCACTTCTGTTCCGATGGTTGGAATTAGGAAATGGTTTGAATGTGGAGGAGTTTGGATTTCCAGGACAACCGGATTTTGGGTTTAGAACTTGGGAAAGCGTTAGTTGGAAATGTCCAGGATGAGTGGAATGTGTTGATGTTGGAATGCTTTGAATAGCTTGAAAATTGTAGGAATTTTGCAACTTGGAAAAATATCCCATTCATTTTAATGGGAACTTACCGGAAATTTGGGAAAAGCGGGATTTTTTTGGTTGGTGTTGGAATTGTTTAAAGTAGTAAATGGTATTAGGGAATTTCGGGAAAATCTGGAATTTTTTTTAAATTGGTAAAAAACAACTTGAATGTTCAGAATGAGTTATAATAATAATATATTTTATTTGTAAAAAGCACTTTACATTGAGTAAAACAACCTCAAAGTGCTAGTGTATTAAAAAAATAATAATAAATACAAATAAAAACTAGAACAGCCAAATAGCTAAAACTAGTATGCATATATCTTTAAAAAAAAAGGCTTTTTTTAGAAAGAAGAGTTTTTAAAGCATTCACAGTCTGTGGTACCCTCAGGTGGTCAGGGAGAGCGCTCCTCAGACTGGGAGCGGCGGAGCAGAAAGTCCGGTCTCCCATTGTTCGTAGCTTTGTCCTCGGAGGTTGGAGGAGGTTAGCCCGTCCGGAGCGGAGGATTTGGGGGTGAGCAGTTCTTTGAGGTAGAGGGGGGCATTACCATGGAGGCACTGGTGGTTGGAATGGTTGGTGTTGGAATGTTTCAAATCGGTCGAGAAATGTTGACGTATGCTTAGGAGCATTCACACAATTATATACATTGTTTTAAGTACACTGTCGATTTTACAGTAAAAACTTGATGTTTACAAAATTTTACAAAAAAATATTTTTATTTTTATTTTATTTTTTTACAACATTTTACGGTAAATATAAAAACAGTACCACCGTTTCGTTTTTTGTTTTTTACGAAAAAAAAAGCTGGCAGCTTAGTTGCCGGAATTGTACTGTTAAATTGACATTGTTTTTTACAACATTATATTGGGGAAGTCTGGGCTTCCCTGCTTAGGCTGCTGCCCCCGCGACCCGACCTCGGATAAGTGGAAGAAAATGGATGGATGATGGATATTACTTTTTTTTTTTTTTTTCTGGTAACTTAGCTGCCAGTTTTTTCTGCCGTAAAAACAAATGTAGCGTCTTTCCATTGACACTGATACACCGTTAAAAACTACAACCCTAGATTTTACAGATAAAATAGAATAGAATAGAAAGTACTTTATTGATCCCTGGGGGAAATTCAGCAGCACAGTTCACTCACAATAGACAATAAACACTTGGGTATTTTTTACATGTGAATAACATAAATACAGTCTATTATACAGCATTATTCACATGTGAATAACATAAATACAGTCTATTATACAGCATTATTCACATGTGAATAATATAAATGCAGTCTATTATACAGCATTATTCACACGTGAATAATCTAAATACAGTCTATTATACAGCATTATTCACATGTGAATAACAAATACAGTATTATTCACATGTGAATAATATAAATACAGTGTTATACAGCATTAATCACATGTGAATAACATAAATACAGTCTAATATACAGCATTATTCACATGTGAATAATATAAATACAGTCTATTATACAGCATTATTCACATGTGAATAATATA
>NC_084735.1:1442037-1444537 GCF_033978785.1 Entelurus aequoreus | reverse complement strand
GTTGCAGCCCTAATATATATATAAATGTGTGTGTGTATATGCAATATATATATATATATATATATATATTTTGAAGTATTATAATAATATCACTGATATATAAATAATTATAACCTGTGATGAGGTGGCGACTTGTCCAGGGTATACCCCGCCTTCCGCCTGATTGTAGCTGAGATAGGCTCCAGCGCCCTCCGCGACCCCAAAGGGATTAAGCGGTAGAAAATGGATGGATGGATGGATACATAATTAAGAGCATGTGAAAATTTGACTCCTACCTTGTTTACTTCCGTGACAACCTTCTTAAAGTTTTTTAATGAATCAGAAATATCAAGCCGCTAAAATGTGCCAAACATGGATAAGTGTGGAGAGTTTTTTGCATTTTTCCCTATCATCCCTATCATCCCTTCATTAATTTTATTTTTTTCTGCACCATGACTAGGGAAGGTTATTTGGATTGGGTCATATAAGTAAAAATTATGTACATGAAACATACTCCAATAGTCACTGACTTGAGTTACTTTTGTTAACCACCAGATGGCGACAGAATGGCAGCTATCAGACTGCTGGCTGTTTTGTTGTTTGTTTACGCTATGAAAGTACGGCGCCGCCCAAGTTGCTTATTGGTCTCGTGCCAGATTACGTGATGGAGCCCACCTTTGTTTTTATTTAAATGTTCACGAGGAAACCTTACCATGTATGTTATTAAACGGTATAAAATGGAGTAGATGAGTTGTTGTGATGTAGAGAAATGCCATATTTTCTATATTTTGAAATCAAATGTTGATTCTCCTCTTAGACACACGTAATAAAGGTGTTTGATGGTAAATTAAACACAACATTAAACATCATGTCGCTACTGGTGCCACCTTTCCTGAAAAATCATGCTAAAAAAACAACTTTAAGCCTTGTCCAGTTGTTTTCTGACATATTATATATATATATATATATATATAAAATAACTTTTAATGGAAATTAATATCGGCTTCATACATCGCTTATCGGCCTCTTAGACGAGTAATAATCGGTATCGTATCGGCCTTGGGGGGGATTAAAAAAAAAAGGAGTATGGGTGGATCTCGGGTAAGGAGTCAACGCTGACAGAGCAGCCATCTGTGCAGGATGCAGTTGCCATGGCAACACAGCACCGCATAAATGTTTCACACACACACACACACACACACACACACACACACACACACACACACACACACACACACACAGACAGGTGTAAAAGGAACACACACTTGTATGTGATGGCACCAACTTAAGAGAAGGAACAAAAACATCCTTTGTTGCCATCTCTGCCTCGGCCCGCGCCATTGGTCCGCCCAGTCCCCGCCCACTCTCCTCCCAGCCAATCAGCTGGTACAACAGCGGTGTGTGTCTCTCGCCTCGACGACCCCCCCTCCTGGCCTTCCCTCGTCGCACGTTGACAAAACACACACACACACACACGCGTCCGTGTTCCGTGTCGTCCCCGGGAATATGTGGCGGCGTTTAGCGGGCCGGCATGGCCCCCCACGGTAGGAGAGCACGCTGAGACGGCCATCACTGCTGTAAGTTGGCCTCCCGCTGCATGCTGGGTAATGCTGGACTTTAGTGTCAACAAATGTGCTCGTTTTGTTGTCCGTGCTGATCTGGTGCTGGAGGGGACTGGAATGTCCAGCTGGCATGAGTGGAAGTGGCGTGGGGGTGATAGTCCCACTCAGGTGTCCACAGTGCTGCCCGCATCCTTAGCATTCCAATATTAGCACGCTAGCTATTTTATGATCATTTAGCAGTTATACATCTCAGCGTCAAACATTTTGTTACTTGATGAATGATTCCTGTTCATTTTAAGGTGCGATTATTGCAACTTACCAATTTTGATGATAGCTGGATTGCTTTTTTTGCACCATGACTAGGGAAGGTTGTTTGCATTGGGTCATATAAGTGCATGCTGTGCATACTTTAAGGTGGTTGACCTGAATTATTCATGTTGTTTTTTAGAAGGCGACATATTAGCAGTATCAAAATTGTCAGAATCTTAGAATTTTTCTGTAAAATTTAAAAAAAAATTCTTACTGTAAATAAAAAAACTGCATGTTTACAGTAAAATTTTGGCGACTGAGCTACCTTTTTTTTTTTTTTTTTACCATAAAAACAGCAGTACTGTTTTTCCATTTAAAGTAATATACACTAAATTTTAAGGTGCAATTATTGCAACTTACCAATTTTGATGATAGTTGGATTGTTTTTTTTTGCACCATGACTAGGGAAGGTTGTTTGCATTGGGTCATATAAGTGCATGCTGTGCATACTTCAAGGTGGTTGACCTGAATTATTCATGTTGTTTTTTAGAAGGCGACCTATTAGCAGTATCAAAATTGTCAGAATCTTAGAATTTTTCTGTAAAATGTACTTTTTTTTAAATTTTTTACTGTAAATAAAAAAACTGCATGTTTACAGTCAAATTTTGCCGACTGAGCTACCTTTTTTTAAAAAAATTTTACCATAAAAA
>NC_084735.1:1432037-1437037 GCF_033978785.1 Entelurus aequoreus | reverse complement strand
GATGCCGAGCATCATGTGTACTCCAGCCACACAACTGTCTATGACGTCATTGCCTGTGCTGCTCACGGCCACCAGGGGGCTCTCTTATTGCTGGGATAGTGTTCATGTTCAAAACCAATACAATATATATATTGTTTTTAACCTTTATGGCTCTCCTCAAGTTTGACCTGGAAGGATCTACAGCAGGGGTCACCAACGCGGTGCCCGCGGGCACCAGGTAGCCCGTAAGGACCAGATGAGTAGCCCGCTGGCCTGTTCTAAAAATAGCTCAAATAGCAGCACTTACCAGTGAGCTGCCTCTATTTTTTACATTTTATTTATTTACTAGCAAGCTGGTCTCGCTTTGCCCGACATTTTTTATTCTAAGAGAGACAAAACTCAAATAGAATTTGAAAATCCAAGAAAATATTTGAAAGACTTGGTCTACACTTGTTTAAATAAATTCATTAGATTTTTTTACTTTGCTTCTTATAACTTTCAGAAAGACAATTTTAGAGAAAAAATACAACCTTAAAAATGATTTTAGGATTTTTAAACACATATACCTTTTTACCTTTTAAATTCCTTCCTCTTCTTTCCTGACAATTTAAATCAACGTTCAAGTAAATTTTTATTTTTTACTGTAAAGAATAATAAACACATTTTAATTTAATTCTTCATTTTAGCTTCTGTTTTTTCGACAAAGAATATTTGTGAAATATTTCTTCAAACTTATTATGATTAAAATTCAAAAAAAATTATTCTGGCAAATCTAGAAAATCTGTAGAATCAAATTTAAATCTTATTTCAAAGTCTTTTGAATTTCTTTAAAAAAATGTTTGTTCTGGAAAATCTAGAAGAAATAATGATTTGTCTTTCTTAGAAATATAGCTTGGTCCAATTTGTTATATATTCTAACAAAGTGCAGATTGGATTTTAACCTATTTAAAACATGGCATCAAAATTCTAAAATGAATCTTAATCAGGAAAAATTACTAATGATGTTCCATAAATTCTTTTTTTAATTTTTTCAAAAAGATTCGAATTAGCTAGTTTTTCTCTTCTTTTTTTCGGAATTTTAAAGAGTTTGAAATTGAAGATAAACTATGTTTCAAAATTTAATTGTCATTTTTTTCGTGTTTTCTCCTCTTTTAAACCGTTCAATTAAGTGTAAATATCATTCATTATTAATAATAACATAGAGTGAAAAGTAATTTGAGCAAATTGGCTATTTCTGGCAATGTATTTAAGTGTTTATCAAACTGGTAGCCCTTCGCATTAATCACTACCCAAGAAGTAGCTCTTGCTTTCAAAAAGGTTGGTGACCCCTGTACTACAGTATGTCATAAAAATGTTAAAAACAAGTCATATATTATTTTTGGGAATTTTTTTTATTCAACACCTAAGTCTCTACATCAATGTGAGGTTTTGTTTTTGTTTGATCTGTTACGTACTTATTTTAAAGGTGAATATTTTCAAAAAGGTCAATATATCAAAACATTCATTTTAATTCATTATTTTTGGAGCAATAATGGTTTAAAAAACTAAAATTTTCAATAATCAAAAACAGCATAAAAGTGTTAAAAAAACCCCCAAAACTTTCAACTCTCACATCTTGAGATCAATTTCGGATCTGTAATTTTTTTTTTTTAAATTATTATTTTTCACGTTTCTTTTTTGCCCTTTTTGTCAAAGAAAGCATCGGTTTTTTTATGGCAAACACACAAAAATATGCAAAATGGAGCCTTAAATATGTCAATAGTTCATAACAACATTGATTTATTATTTTTTGAGCAATAACAGTTTAAAAAACCAAAATTCTTAATAATCAAAAACGGCCCACACTCATAAAAGTGTTAAAAAAACAACAACTTTCAACTCGAATCTGTCGATTTTAATTTTTTTAAAATTATTTTTCACGTTTGTTTTTTGCCCTTTTTGTCAAAGAAAACATTTTTTTTATGTCAAACACACAAAAATATGCAATATTTTCACCCAAAAATATTTCAATTGAAGTTTTTATTATTTTTCGATTTTTTTAATATGTTTTTCTCTTTTTTGGGGGCCTGTCATTTTTATTTTTGTATTATTTTTCACGTTTGTTTTATGCCCTTTTTGTCAAAGAAAACTTTGTTTTTTTTATGGCAAACACACAAAAATATGCAAAATGGAGCCTTAAATATGTTAACAGTTCATAACAACATTGATTTATTATTTTTTGAGCATTAACTGTTTAAAAAACCAAAATTCTTAATAATCAAAAACGGCCCACACTCATAAAAGTGTTAAAAAACAACAACTTTCAACTCGGCTCTGTCAATTTTAATTTTTTTTAAATGATTTTTCACGTTTGTTTTTTGCCCTTTTTGTCAAAGAAAACTTTTTTTTTATGTCAAACACACAAAAATATGCAATATTTTCACCCAAAAATATTTCAATTGAAGTTTTTATTATTTTTCAATTTTTTTAATATGTTTTTCTCTTTTTTGGGGGCCTGTCATTTTTATTTTTGTATTATTTTTCACGTTTGTTTTATGCCCTTTTTGTCAAAGAAAACTTTGTTTTTTTTATGGCAAACACACAAAATGTGTGTTTGCAATATTTTCCCCCAAAATATTTCAATTTAAGTCTTTATTATTTTTATCTTTTTGTTATATGTTTTTCTCTTTTTGGGGGCTTTTTTGCCAAAGAAAACTTTGTTTTTTATGGCAAAATATGCGATATTTTCCCCAAAAAATATTCCTAAGTGTAATATTTGATGTGAAGTAATTGGAGCCTTAAATATGTCAATAATTCTTAACATTGATTTTGATTCATTATTATTTTTTTGAGGAATGACAGTTTGAAAAACTACAATTCTTAATAATCAAAAACGGCCCCCACTCATAAAAGTGTTAAAATAACAACTTTCAACTCTTACATCTTGAGATCAATTTCGGATCTGTCAATTTATTTATTTTTTTGCCTTTTTTGTCAAAGAAAACGTTGTTTCTTTTATGGCAAACACATAAAAATATGTAATATTTTTACCCAAAAATATTTCAATTTAAGTGTTTATTATTTTTCTCTTTTTGTTATGTTTTTCTCTTTTTTTGGGGCCTTTTTGTAAACAAAAACTTTGTTTTTTATGGCAAAAGATGCAATATTTTCCCCCAAAATATTCCAAAGTGTAATATTTGATATGAAGTAATTGGAGCCTTAAATATGTCAATAATTCATAACATTGATTTTGATTCATTATTATTTTTTTGCGGAATGACAGTTTGAAAAACTACGATTCTTAATAATCAAAAACAGCCCCCACTCATAAAAGTGTTAAAAATAATAACTTTCAACTCTTACATCTTGAGATCAATTTTGGATCTGTCCATTTTTATTTTTAAAATTATTTTTCACGTTTGTTTTATGCCCTTTTTGTCAAAGAAAACTCTGTTTTTTATGGCAAACACACACAAATATGCATTATTTTCCCCAAAAAATATTTAAATTTAAGTGTTTATTATTTTTCTCTTTTTGCTGTTTTTTTTCTTTTTTGGGGGCCTTTTTTTTTCAAAGAAAACTTAGTTTTTTATGGCAAAATATGCAATATTTTCCCCAAAAATAGTGGAATATTTGATGTGAATTAAATTGGAGACTTAAATGTGTCAATAATTCATAACAACATTGATTTTGATTCATTATTAGTTTTAAACAAATCCCGTTTAAAAAAAAAAAAAAAGTGCCCCATTTTTTATGTTTTTAAGTTTTTATTTAATTTTTTAAATCTTTAATCTTTTTTTTTTAAGCTTAAATCCATGAATCAACTTCAGATCAATCCGTCAATTGTAAGTTTGTATTATTTTTGTATTATTTTATGCCGTTTTTGCTATAGAAAACTTTTTTTTATGGGAAACACAAATTATGCAATATTTTGTCGTTTTTCTTAATAGTATTTTTAGAATGTGTTTTAAAAAATGAGCTGTGGGCTGCAAATGGACCACACTTTGGACACGCCTTTCAAAAATAATTTTAATTTGCAGTTATTAGCGTTTTCGATGTTCTTTTATCATGTTTTTATGTTATTTTTTAATTATTTATTTTATTATTTTTATTTTTCCATCCATCCATTTTCTACAGCTTGTCGCGGGGGTGCTGGAGCCTATCTCAGCTGCATTTGGGCGGAAGGCGGGGTACACCCTGGACAAGTAGCCACCTCATCACAGGGCCACAATGCAAAATAACAAAGAAAATGTAAAATAAAGAAAACGTTGCAAAATATTGCAAAATAAAGAAAACGTTGCAAAATATTGCAAAATAAAGAAAAAGTTGCAAAATGAGAAAAATGTTTCAAAATGAAGAAAACGTTACAAAATAACAAGGAAAACGTTGCAAAATAACAAGGACAATGTTGCAAAATGACAAAGAAAACATTGCAAAATGACACGCAACACCTTGCAAAATGACACGCAACACCTTGCAAAATGACAAAGAAAATGTTGCAAAATTTAAAAAAAAGGTTGCAAAATTAAGAAAAGGTATCAAAATGTCATAAAATTTTGCAAATAAAGAAAAGGTTGCAAAATGACAAAAACAATGCAAAATGACAAAAGAAAATCTAAAATAAAGAAAACGTTGCAAAATATTGCAAAATAAAGAAAGCGTTGCAAAATAACAAGGACAACGTTGCAAAATGACAAAGAAAACGTTGCAAAATGACAAAGAAAATGTTGCAAAATACACAAAAAAAGGTTGTAAAATAAAGAAAAGGTTGCAAAATGTCAAATAAAATTTTGCAAAATAAAGAAAAGGTTGCAAAATGACAAAGAAAACAATGCAAAATGACAAAAAAAACTAAAATAAAGAAAACGTTGCAAAATGACACGCAACACCTTGCAAAATGACAAAGTAATGTTGCAAAATAAAAAAACAGTTGCAAAATAAAGAAAAGGTTGCAAAATGTCAAATAACATTTTGCAAAATAAAGAAAACAATGCAAAATGACAAAAAAATTCTAAAATAAAGAAAACGTTGCAGAATAACAA
>NC_084735.1:1424537-1427037 GCF_033978785.1 Entelurus aequoreus | reverse complement strand
ACGAGATACGTGTCTAAAAAAAAAAAATTATATAAAAAAAAAATTCCCCCATGTCCCTTTAGCGACTCCGTAGTCATAAAACTGGCACCCAATGTTATTTAAAAAAAAAAAAAAGTGTTGATTTGGATTTGAGAATCGATTCTGAATCGAATCGTTACCCCCAAGAATCGAATCGTGTGGTCCTTAAAGATTCACAGCCCTAATAAATATGCTCGGACAGTAATGTGTTTAAAACTTTAGGTTGGGTTATCTTAATGGGGAAAGATCTTAATAACTCTTGTTTTCATCCATCCATTTTCTACCGCTTGTCCCTTTCGGGGTCGCGGGGGTGCTGGAGCCTATCTCAGCTACATACGGGCGGAAGGCGGGGTAAACTCCATCGGGAGTTTTTACCCGAATACCCATTTATCGTTACGTCCGTAGGTAGAGGTCAAAGGTCCTTGGCGTGAACATTAAAACATGTCGGGAGCGAACAGAAGTTGCTTGTGTGTCACATCTCAGCAGGAGGCCAGCAGCTCAGGGGATTACATCCAGATGTGACAGATGTGCGGACATTTGGTAAGGCGAGGGTGGGGGTGTTGATGTCACCATCCGTGCTATTTTACTACTTTTTATTCCCAGCAACACCCATGCTAGGCTAAGCTACATTAGTATGTAAGGGATTTCGATACCAATTCCCGGTACCTGGGAATGGATGCCGGTCCTTAATGGTACCAGTTTCCGGTACTTCCGTGCGCGTTGATAATAAACGGTATTTGTTTGATAATATTTGAAAATGACACGATTATGATAACTGTCCTGTCCCGTGTTGTATTATTACATTTAAGTCTCATTTGCAATGCAGTTGCACTTCCATGTTGTGCCCCACAACGTGTTTATGCTGTAAGTATTGTACGTATCGCACACCGGCTGTTTGAGTGTAACATTCATCTTAGTTGTCGTTTTCATTACCAGATTTGTCCGTGTTGATATCGCCATGTAAAATTGCTCATGCTAATAGTAGCCTGTCTATGGCAAATCCAATGTAAATTAGCCTCAAGCTAACGTACTACATTGCACTTCTAAAACATTAAATGGCACTACTGTATAGGCATTTTTTTTGGTGTGTTGTCTTCTAGGAATGAGCTTTTTCCAGGAAGCTGAATGTGTTATGTTGCGCCCCACAACGTGTTTGTACTGTAAGCACCGTGCTTGTAGCGCACCACCTGTTTGAGTGTAACATTTATCTAAGTTGTCGTTTTCTTTACCAAATTTGTTTGTGTTGATATCGCCATGTAAAATTGCTCATGCTAATAGTAGCCTGTCTATGGCAAACCCAATGCAAATTAGCCTCAAGCTAGTGTACTGCATTGCACTTCTAAGACGCAGTACTGTATAGGCTTTTTTGTGGTGTGTTGCTTTCTAAGAATTACCTTTTTCCAGGAAGCTGAATGTGTTATGTTGCGCCCCACAACGTGTTTGTACTGTAAGCACCGTGCTTGTAGCGCACCAGCTGTTTGAGTGTAACATTTATCTAAGTTGTCGTTTTCATTACCACATTTGTTCGTGTTGATATCGCCATATAAAATTGCTCATGCTAATAGTAGCCTGTCTATGGCAAACCCAATGCAAATTAGCCTCAAGCTAGTGTACTGCATTGCACTTCTAAGACGCAGCGCTGTATAGGCTTTTTTTGTGGTGTGTTGCTTTCTAAGAATTACCTTTTTCCAGGAAGCTGAATGTGTTATGTTGCGCCCCACAACGTGTTTGTACTGTAAGTACCGTGCTTGTAGCGCACCACCTGTTTGAGTGTAACATTTATCTAAGTTGTCATTTTCTTTACCAAATTTATTTGTGTTTATCGCCATGTAAAATTGCTCATGCTAATAGTAGCCTGTCTATGGCAAACCCAATGCAAATTAGCCTCAAGCTAGTGTACTGCATTGCACTTCTAAGACGCAGCGCTGTATAGGCTTTTTTTGTGGTGTGTTTTCTAAGAATTACCTTTTTCCAGGAAGCTGAATGTGTTATGTTGCGCCCCACAACGTGTTTGTACTGTAAGCACCGTGCTTGTAGCGCACCACCTGTTTGAGTGTAACATTTATCTAAGTTGTCCTTTTCAATAACAAAATTGTTCGTGTTGATATCGCCATGTAAAATTGCTCATGCTAATAGTAGCCTGTCTATGGCAAACCCAATGCAAATTAGCATCAGGCTAGCGCATTTTTGAAAAGCGGAGCCTTATTCTTGAGCGCGCCTCAGCTCTTTGTTCAGGTCTTAGCCCCCAAAAGAGCACCACCACAACAAAGACCTTCTCGCACTAATCAAGGACTTAAGCGCTTTTATTCCCTGCGTTCCTGGCACCGCTCTCTCTCTCTCTCTCTCTCTCTCTCTCTCCGTCCGCAGACCGCGAGCGACCCCGGCCGGCGGCGCTGAGCGTCCTCCGCCATGGCCAAGCGAGAGGCCGGGAGCACCAGCCCGGTGGTGCGCCAGATAGACAAGCAGTTTTTGGTGTGCAGCA